>NC_056739.1:471693756-471701256 GCF_019279795.1 Protopterus annectens
GTGTAATGTTTTTTTTTTTTTTTTTGTGGCACAGATGCCCTTTTTTAAGGTGAGAGTGAGATGTTGGGGAAGGGCTGTAGGTATGCTTCGGGAGGTAGGCTGGGTAGGATAGGTTGCATTTGTAGACAGACAAGACAGCAGACAGGGGAGGTATATGACACATGAGGGGGTAAACACCTTTGATGGACAGGGTGGTTGGGAATCAGAAGCCCATGAGCCCCCAAATGGATACAGTGGGACTGAGGTCCCCACCCATGGGCAGTCAACACTTGTCCTTCATGGCCCCGAAGGTGGCTGTGCTGGGGGCTGGACAGGAGGGGTGGCCTACCCCTTGAGGTGTGCCAGGTGGCCCTCAGTCTGGCACAGCTGTCCACCCAACTCTGCTAGGATGACACTGCCCACCATATCCCAGAACTGACTGCGGGTGACTGGCTCCTGTCCGCAGCCGCTCACAGGGGGGGCACGGGCCCTGTCCCCTGAGGTGGTTCCACCCAAAGGTGGTGCAGGACCAATGGACAAGGAAGTCCCAGGTTGTGTCACAAACATGCTGGGACCTGGTACCATAGCCAGATGAGGTGGGCCAGGTGAATACACTGGTATCTGCCTTCACAAATGTGCTATAGTGTTGAGGTTTTACAGAATATGTTGGTTAGTCATGCACAACACATTTCAAGATTAGCTATAACCGCATGCATGGGTGTTCCAATTAACCCCATAAAACAGATTTGAAACAGTTGCATAGCAAACAGAACACATGCATAAATGGAACAACTTTATGGGTCATAACAGTATTCCAGTAGCATTGATGGCAACAGGCCACTAGCAATGGTATTTGAACAAGGTATGTTAACACGCAACCAATCAAATATGTGAACAATGATAGAACATAAGTCCCAACATTAGGTTTGGATAACAACATACCCGTAGTATATGAATACTAATTACTGATGCAGATGAGGGGTGGGAGGGAGGGTCAAAAAGTCCATTAACAACTGTTTATGCGTCTATTTTCCACAACAGTACTACTCAGTACTCTATGGGTCTGCCCTCATTTTAAATCTACCTATGGCCATAGCACAAACATACCTATTAAACTCTCAGCCTGGATTGATATGGGGCAAACTGTGACATCTCTGGGCACATGACTAGATGGGACTCGTACATGTCAGGATTACATATCTGGCACAGAAGGGGTACCCTGAACTGCTGTTATGTGAGTGTGCTACTGGCATACTTCAACTGGTTTCCTATCTGTGTCCAGGGTTATTGGCAGCAGTGACTACTAGCTGTGACAGTGTGACACTTGAGAGACATGTATTGGGAAGAGTGCATGTTGTATGTACCTATGCTGCTGTCATTTGCAGTTGAACAGTTGTGCGCAATTTATTAGTATACCCTTCATACAGCTACTACCAACATTTCCTTACCTGTAAAACCTGTGGAGAAAATATCTGTTAACACTACTTGATGGTTTTTACATTTATTCCTGATTCCTTCTGTGTAGATATGCACACATCTTAGTATCACTCCCTGGATTTGAACCATGTCTGGGTGTGCAAAATTAACAACTAAGGCATTTCTTATCACAATGAGCTAATGAGGAACTGCTGTTTCTAGCTTCACTGGTTTCTACCCAATAGTCTCTTGATTACTCAGACTGAACTTGTACTCCTGTGATGCATGCATGACAGACAGTGTACTGTGCATTAATCCTTTGGATTACTGCAATCTAGAAAGCAAAGATTAACACAATGCAATACTGCATGGAACACACGTTGATACCTTACACATTACTATTCAGTGTTCAGAGCTTAGTGCAGTATATATTTCGCATTTCATTTATATATTGTTTTACAGCTCCACCATCTACAGTTTTTCTTAACAGCTGGTTCACAGAACAACTTCGGTTAATGTATGCTGTCACAGCCATATTTGCTGTGAAGAATTTGTCTGCATTCTATATGTCTACAACAACATATCAGAGTAAACACAACAGTTTATGTTATAGTTGTTTATTTCAGATCAATCTTAGTCAGACATACTTTATTTATTCATTTGACACAGTATACCTATTAGCACTACATAATGTACTCCGGCTTAGTTATTTGCACAATATACTGCAAAATAAATTTTTACTCACCAGCCTGTCAGCATGGGCTTTGATGTTACTAGCCCTCTCTGCTGCAGCTGTAGGGAAGAAGAACAAATATTATGCACAACTGTCTATCACATCCTCAGGCTAGAATCTGGTACACATATATCTGTGATACTTACAAACTGCTCTAGCACAGTTGTCACTGGCATCTTGGATCCACTGGTCCAGGAGCACCTCCTTCCTCTGCTTTAAGTCAGCATAGTGGTGCCAGACCTGCTCACCAGTTTGGGGGAATGCAAGTAGCACTGGTGAGATCACAGGCAAGATGGTCCCAAGCCTCTGCTTTATACTGGAAGCCCTGGTACTGACCCTACAGCAGTCTCTCAACATGGTTACTTACAAGGAGTTCAGCCATGACCTTGGACTCCACGATGACCCAGCACTGTGCCCTAAAGCGTGAACCCTCACCTACATCAGCCATGGTTCCTGCACAAGTTGAACTATAACATTACTGGCTGTGTTCCCACCTGTGTGGTTTAAATAAGGCCATATTCCCACCCTTTGACATAATTGGTCAATTTTGAAGCTGCTGAGCACAACTTAGTAATGCACAGACCCACAAAGCTGGGTTGAACAGTGCTTAAAGGGGTAATTGCTGAGCATTGCTTAACAGATCCGTTTAGCTGAACTGACTGCTGTTTAGCATTCACATTTAAGCAATGCTTACACTGGCTAAACATAGCTGAGCACTGCTAACCATTGCTCACTTTTCATTTTATTAAAATATCAGGATAATAACTTAATTAACCATTACTGACTTATTAGTAAGTGTATATGATTTACTTTACATGACGTCTCTCTATGTGCTTTTGTTACATTACTGTGGGTTGTGACTATACTGTATGGGACACTTGTGTGTACATATGTGATTTCGCATATATGCACTCACATTTACATTTTAGACAACCTACCCTACCCTGGTTGACAAATATCAATTACTACATAATTTGAAAAAAAAAACATTTTAACACTGCTTTCCTATCTATAAATGAATTGCCTGTCTTCATACTCAAACCATGAATGCCTCTATACAAAGCCGGGACTCTACTCACTACGCTATTCCTAAATTCAAATTTTAGCTGTATATTTTTATTTATCTCCTCTGGGGTGTTTAAACAATGCTGGGCAGAGGGGCATAATGTGCACACCCACTCAACTATGCTTAAACATACCTTAGTATGGAAACAAATATTTTTAATTATTTATTGAAGTCCGCTCCCTAGCCAGGACAGCCAGCAGCCATAATCTAATCTTCTCTTCTCCTAAACCTTCACATACTACCACTTGTAGTCTCTGTAGCTAACATGTGGAAACTCCAAGGAATTATCCAACTATAGAGCTATTGATATACTATCTCCACTGGCAAAAATCATGGAGAAATGCATTCATAGACAACTGTTAAACCACCTAATAGATAACTTATTAGCTAGCTGCCAACATGGCTTTAGGCCATTTCACAGCACCACTACTGCCCGTTTATCTTTCTCTGACTGTATTAACAAAAATCGCAATAACAACACTCTATCCTCAGCCCTCTTTATTGATCTCTCTAAAGCCTTCGATATGGTTAACCATCAACTTCTCATAAACATACTCAAAAGTCTATCACTAGATGCACTGGCTATACAATGGTTTCAATCCTACTTAAACAATAGGCAACAGGCTGTCCTGTGGGAGAACAACTTATCTACCCATCTCCCCATTGCGCTCAGTGTCTCCAAGGCTCTATATTAGGACCTCTCCTATTTTCTATTTTTATCAATGACCTACATTCTGCAATATCTCAAGCTACCTTGATACAATATGCAGATGACTCCACGTTAATATGCTCAGCCACCTCCCCATCAGACCTTCAGTTCCTAAAATGTGTTTAACACAGTAAAGAAATGGTTACTACATCATTGTCTCATTTTGAACCCCAAAAAAACAACACTCCCACTATTTACTCCCACCCGTAGGGCCTCCCCACTAAACTTTACTGTTACATCAAACAACGGCACCATCATATCTCCTGACCCAACTACAAAACTACTAGGAGTACTAATTGATAATAACCTCAACTTTGATACTCACATTAACAGTACCATAAAAACAGTCAACAAAAAACTAAGCTCCCTCTATAGAATCAAATCCTTTCTCACCCCACTAGCAACGGCTACTATTGCCTGCACCCACTTAATCTCCACCCTCCTCTATGCCTCCCCTATATATACTAACCTCTCTAAAAACAACTTGAACAAGCTGGCTGTCTCCTACAATAATATTGCCAGATTTGCAACAGGATCTACATTCAGAGCCCATTACTGTACTAATTATGAACAACTAGAATGGCTAGAGTTGCCAAATTTACTTATATTTAACCAGTTAACAGTTGCCTACACAATCCTGTATCAGCCTACTAATACTCCAGTTCTTGCCAACCTTATCACCCCCTATAACAACCTTAAGACCCTATGCTCATCTAATAAAATATTAGTACAAATAGGTAAAACCAACAATATGGCTAGTGACTCTTTGTTCTCTAATACCGTGGGTAAAACCTGGAACTCACTCCCAGTGACCTGACCTCCCTTTCCTCACTAACTCAATTTAAAAGCAAGCTGAAAACCTACCTTAAATCCCATTGGTTCTGTCCCTGTGTGAACCCAGACTAATTACACCTTTTTTCACAAAGACACCCATCACATCAACTGTATATACTAATTGCCTATTGAAAACCATAAAGAAAATGGGCCTTATATATTACTAAAATGTCTTCATCAATGTCTCCCTATAACTAACAAATGTTATAAGTAATACGATTCTGTAAGCAGACATGTTTTGAAGTGAAAATATTTGCTTATATATTTAATGCACCCACATCTGTAAAATCTGTCATGTATAAAATTGCTTAAATATGTATTGTACCTGTATCTGTTGAAAACTGTTATTTTATATAAATTTTACTATTTTCAAGGAGCTTTTCTCCCTGGGCCTCTGCTGAAAATGGACATATATCCAGCTGGACTAGCCCGGTCAACAAATGTAAAATAAAAATAAATAAATATGGCCTTGTACAGCTTTGTTACTCTAGGAGGTTGACAGGTATTTGAGACAGGCATCTAGGCATTCTGCAGACACCTGTACAGTTGAGGGCTTTGCCTGTACAGCACTTTCACATGGCAGACATTTATGTTTCAGTCTTCATACCCTGCAGGAGGTCAATGCTACTGCAAAACTTTTATTCTGTCAGCTTTCAGGTTTGTCAGTGCACTTTATAAAACGTGTCCCTATTTATGTGCCTTTGTCCCCCATTATTTATGGCTTTATACAGCGTTCTTGATCTAGGAGGTTAAGAGGTATGTGAGGCAGGCATCTCGGCATTCTACAGAAACCTGTATAGTTGAGGGCTATGCATATCTCTCAACCGTACAGACTTTTGCAGATTGTCCAGATTTTTGTCTCATATTTTTGGCTTGCTTCTGATCGATTTATGGTTTTCTGGCAAGTCATTGAGGACTGCAGTCAGGAAATAATGGCATACATTTGAGTTTCAGACTTCTATCCAGAAGATTCATGCTAATACATAACCTGTTTTCTATCAACTTTCTAAGTTTGTAACAGCTATATTTAAAAAAGTGTCCCTATTTTAGGGCTTTGTCCCCCCATTATTTGTAACTTTGTCCAGATTTCTTTCTTTAACAAGTTGCAAGGTATGAGGCTATGGCCATTTGGCAATTTTACAATGCAGGGGGTGCATAACAGAACCTGTCACGCACCCTCTGCATTGCTTTCTTGCTCTGCTATGTATTTCAGTGTCCGCAGACACTGAAACACTCATTTATTTCATTTCAGTGTCCATGGACACTGAAATACTGGCATAATATTATAGAAGTTCTCATATATTATGCAAAACTGCTTTTAAAAAGTGCCATATGGCACTTTCTGAGTGCAAGGGGCATGCTAACTGTGGAAGCACTACTGGAACACGCCCCCTGCACTCATTCACTGTTTGTGTCTGTACAGCCCTTATCAGTAGAGTGCCTTCATGAATATGTAAGGTGCTCTGCTGTTAGGGCTGTGCGGAAATGGACACAGTTCACTCTGTGCAGGAATAGCACTATTCCTGCATGAAGTTTATTGAATCCCAGGGGTAGAATATGTAAAAGTGAAGGTTATTTTTAGCTTGTTTGCAAAAAGAATAAGTAATATAATGTTGAACAGGATGATGAAAAAAGTATTGTAAAGTCTGAAGGTAATGAGGACATTTGAGAAAACAGGAAAATGTGTTAATGAAAAAGAAGGTTAAGTAGTAAGAGATGATTTAGATAAAATATTATATCTCAGGATGACAAAGGTAACTGTATTAAGAGTTTTGAAAATGAAGAAGAAATTGAAAGTGATAAGTTAGATGTGTGTAAAGGGAGCGTAAAGGATGTTAGGGCAAGAAAATCGATAGGTGCTAGGGTAATGGTAACAAAAGGAAGATTTCAAAATATCTCATCAAATATTAAAAGAATGATAAAGACTGGTTTTAGATGTGGACCAGCTAATGAAAATAGTGAAAAAATCTGATTCTAAGGATCAAGGAATATTTATAAATAAACTGATAAAGATATTTTATCGGTGAAAGAAAGATAAGTTTAAAGTAATTTTTTCCACTTAAAAAGAAGAAAAAAGTAACAATTTTAGACTGCCTTAGGAATGTAAAAAGTTTTATTAATATTGTAAAAAGAACAGGGATACTGGAATGGTATGCTAAATGTGATATAGACATGAATATAGAAGATGTAAGATTCCTGGCAAGTAAAGAAGGATTACAAACCGTAATTGCGGGGTAGAAAAAACATAGACTTTAGGAAGTGAATGCTGTTCTGGAGTGGCTGTTTTGTGTAGAAAAACATTAAAAAAATATTAGATGTAATGCTGGTAAGGATGGGAAGGTTAATTGTTGAGGATGTGAGGTGGAGAGAATATGCTGATAAAATTATAGCATTATATCCATATACAAATGTCAAGGAAAATGAGAATCTATAACATTAAATTTATTATTGCAGGGGTTTTAACTGTAATTTAAGAGGAAAATGTAAAATAAAGGAAAATATGTAAATATAATAAGTCATTGTATGGGAAAAAAAACAATGGACTTATAGAAGAGAGGCAACTGAATCTGAAAATGATAATTTTGTTCAATCAAAAGTTTTAAATGTAGCAGATGGAGATACAGTACAGGCAGCTTTTTTCGATCATTTAGCAATACTGATCGAGGTGATGTAAGAGAGGGAGTATATTAAAATAAGAAAGGGAATAAAAAGAATAAATGAATAATTCTGGGATGAATTTGGAGAGTGGGAACTATTCAGTTA
>NC_056739.1:471706256-471738756 GCF_019279795.1 Protopterus annectens
CTGGTGTGCCAGTACTATTGTTACACAGTGTACTTATATTTGCTGAAATTAGATTAAAACTAGTATTGCTTTTGTGTGTGTGTGTGTGTGTGTGTGTGTGTGTGTGTGTGCGTGCGTGCGTGCGTGCATGTGTGTGTGTGTGTGTGTGTGTGTTGTAGTATAAGAGTAACAAGCTGGCAATAATTTATTTCTCTTTTAACAGAAAAATCATCAGCATTGCAATTATACTTGCATCTGTTACAGTTAACATCACAAACATAGACCATACACACGATGTGTCTTTGTTGATCTGACGGGAAGAGAAAGTGTGTGAAAGCTAATGTTCTTTGACACAGTGAAAAGCATTTGTCATTTCACAGTGCTTTGTTCTGGCTGAGTTCTTGGCTATAGTTTTTTGTTATGAAGAATATGTATGCCCTCACTGTCTGTGCATCTATCCATGTGCTGTGGTAAAACCCAACACCTCAGAAACATACAAACAAAGTAGGTGAAGTAGAACTCTTCTAGTTTCCCAGAAGGTGAACATGCAGAGTGTTAATAAGTAATTAAATTTCAAAACCATGGCATAAAATATATCTATGGGTCTGATGTTCCCAGCATCCCAGATGGTATAAATGGATTTTGACATGGACTTGGTGGTGAACTCTATTCTTAACCCCACCTATTCGAAAACCAGCTCTGCTCAGAGTTATGTACAGAAGGCTGCTGTAGGTTGTGTGGTGGGCTGGGTATGGTGTGGTCATAACTTTAATTTTCATCACAATAAAACCTTAGAGGTGTGCACTGGAGGTCATTATAGCTTGTGCTGGGGTTGGGACAGTGTGGTCGCTACTTCTTTTCCTTTTGCCACAGATCTTGGAGGTCTACCAAGAATTAACAATAGCTTGTGTATGGAGCACTGTACTGTATAGTAGCAACAAAGTGGAATACATTACTGTAATCATTTTTTCACTTTCCTCACAATCACACAAGGTAGTAGGGCTGAAGAGTTGGCAGGCATGTTGTGTACATGTATGACAGCAATCACTTGAAATACATGATTGTGGCCATTTATACCTCTGCTTTCATCCCAATCTAACACAGGAGGTATGCAGAGACAGTGGCTATCTTTTCTGGGGGGGGGGGGCTGGGGGCAGGCAGGCAGGCAATATCCATCCCATCCACATAGGATTTGTGTATTGTCACAAACAATTGTCCTGCTTGTTTACTGTGAACTGTTATTTATCAGGTATGACTATTAAACCTTGAGCATACCTTATGTCTTCCTTGAAAGGAAGAAAAAAAATAAGGCTGAAATTATTTTCTTTCTCGTGTTTTTGTGCAGATCACCACTGGATTAAAAGGTTGGAAAAATGCCATAAAATGTACTGCAGAGCATCTATAACTCTATGGCTTCAGGAGGCCCTAGCTTAAGTGAGTTATTTCTTAAATAGTTATTGCTGTGCAATCATGGCCAAGTAAGGATGCAAGGAAGCCTAAAGTTGAACAGCAGCACTGAATTTCTTTCTTTAATCATAATTTCTCTTCAAGCCTTCATTGGGTGAAAATGTTGTGTAAAAAGAAAAAAAAAAACAAACAAACTTTGAAATGCACATCAGTGCATATAGGAAGTCATGGCTTCTTAAAATCGCTGAACAGTAGAGCAAAATTTTAAAAAGCAGAAAAAATAATGTGCATGGTCTATGGGGGGGGGGGGGTTGAGGGACCACTGGAGGATGTGTGCATGGGGAGAGTGAAAAGGTAGTCCAGTCTTGTACATAGAGTTGTTGTCATGTATCACATTGGTGATAATTAGGCCTAAGAAATGACCTGTTGTAGGAAACTAAATGCCAGTTACTATGAATGTTCCTCTCTGACATGGCGAATATGGTGTGGTACATAGTCCCATTGTAATGTAAGAGCATTGCAGCTACAGGTCAGTCTTTGCATACTACTCTTAAAACTAAAAGGTTGCTTAAGACCGATGGCAATAACAGAGTGATAGTCTAGAAGTGTCTTCTCCTGAATAACAGTCACTAGCTTATAAATCACTCAGGTTTTCCCTTCTGCCACTGGTGGTGGGGCAGTAAAATTAAATTCTAGCAAAGTCACAAGTTGGCAATAGCTGTATACTAGATATTAAGCAGAAAACAGATAACAAAAGACAAAAATAATTAATTCCAGTTGTTCTTGACTGTATTATAGAGTCTATCTGGTATAAAATTATCACAAATTCCATTTATGAACTGTTGGCACCACTTTATTGATTCACTTTCATGTCATGGAATGCTTTCACAGGTTGTTTCAATGTAACTACCCAGTGAAAACAGAATTTGGGGTCTCATAATTTTCTAAGAACAAAGTGATTCTTTGATAAACATTGACCTTTTTAGAAAACAGACATGGGACATTCTGTTCCTGCATGCCAACATGCACCCCAAAATTACAAAGAGAAATGTTATAAAGTTAAAATAGATGAGGATAGCCTGTGTTTCTGGGAAAATTACTCTGTTTTTATACAAAGTAGACCAACTGCAAAGTAGCTTTTTTGAAATGGAATCTGATAAATGGCATACTTGGTCCTTCTACTACTGCACCTCACTACAAGGATATGTTAGTTTAAGTTCTCCAAATGCTTATGTTTTTTTTTACATGCATT
This sequence comes from Protopterus annectens, assembly GCF_019279795.1. NCBI lineage: Eukaryota > Metazoa > Chordata > Ceratodontiformes > Protopteridae > Protopterus > Protopterus annectens. The sequence goes on from NC_056739.1 coordinate 471,708,895, forward strand.
AACTGGAATAGACCCATTTCTAAGACAGGAAATAATAAATGTTCATTAAATCAGTATTGATTCAATTTTTGATGTTATCTCGGAGTGCTCTTCTAAGCATCTGTAGTGTCCCCAAAATTGCCTCCTTCTGCAGTTCATTTGGAGTTTTATGTATTTGTAGCAAATTTTAATATGATTCTAAATTATTTTTATTGATCTTGTTCCACTTACTACTACTACTGGAAATGTCTTGGTATCTTTCTTCCAAACTGCTATTCTTTCTGCTTGCAAGTTGTGGTATTTTATGACTGTGTGTTTCAGGCTCTGTTTGTAAGACACTGAGCCAGATTTACGAAAGCTTGCACGGAGTGCAAGAAGAGTGTAGGAGCTCACGCCAGCAATATGGCTGCCGTGCGATCCAGGTACAGCTGGCAGGGGCGTGCACAAGAGCTGCAAAAGCTACTCTTGTACGGACAGTGTCATGGTATGCAAATTACCTCATTTGCTGGTGAAAGCCATGCAAATGAGGTAAATTTGTGATCCAGGAAACACTAACCTGTCTGTGGAAGATTAGTGTTAGCTGCAGAAATGTACTCCGCTGGTAACGGAGTACAGTTCTGCAAATAGCTAAACGAAGGTATGACAGCTCCAAATAAAGGATGCATACAGTTGAGGAAGCATGCCAATGGCCAAATATAAGGCCATTGGCATTTATAAATGTTTAAAAATATAAAAATTTTACTTTTTTTTCCCCAGATCTCCGATGTTTAAGCATAGCGAAGCACCGCACAAACATGCGGCGCTTATAAAAACAAGAAAATAATTAAAAAAAAAGCCAAAAATAGGCATTTTCACTAAAAAGCTTATTCTGCCATGCAGGCGAATGGCAGGCTGAATACAACATGGCCACTGAGTAGTGGTTGCTAAGGGGGGAAGCTCAGTGTGAGAGATGTAACCATGCATTAGTAGGCAATCCTATGCAAATGATGATAAGGATAGTGAATCCCAATTTTCCCCAGCATGTGAGCCATGTCCCAAGAGTGTAAGAGTAGGAGTAGGTGAGTAGTAGAGTAGAATATAGGTGACATCATGAGGGGGTGTGTCAGACAGGCTGTAAGCTAATTGGAGCACAGTGGCTTATGTTTACTTTGAGTTGCTCAGAGGTGCAAGAGGCATGCCTACAATTGTCCTATTTGAAAACCTCAAACCAAAGGTGCACACTGTTAAAGATAGGAAACTCCTTGCAAACATGCACACAGCATGTGCGCATGTGTGTGCGCATTTGCGCTTGTTTGTGCGGCGCTTCCCCCCGGGCAGAAACAGAAAGGCAAAAGGAAGGAAAAGAAGTAGTAGGAAGTTAACCAAGGTTAACTAGCAGAGCTGCCAGGTGAAATATATCAGAATCATCCAATTACACAGGCAGCAGACTATCCCAGCCCAACCCAGCACTTTAAACTCTGCAAACAGCATTCCCCCTCTGTTTTTTCCCAAGAACTCTGCAGCACTGCAGTATAAAAAGAGGGAAAGCTTAAAAAAGCTTAAGTCAGACAAAATGTTAGGGGCTGCTCTTGCTGCTCCATGGGGCAAGATAACATCCCAGGCTGCATTCTACATGAACTACAGAATGAACTGGCACCACACCTAAGTACTATGTTCAATCATAGCCTCACCTCAGGCTTTGAGCCTGCTGAATGGCGTACAGCGATGGTTATCCCACTACACAAGGGGGAGCCACCATGGACCCTGGGAACTAGCACCCCATTAGCCTGATGAGCCTGGTCTGCAAGGCCATAGAACGTATCATCATGGAACTTATAAACAAAGACATTGGTAATCTCCAAACTCTGGACCACAACCAGTTCAGGTTTGTAAAAGGCAGATCATGTCTCCTAAACCTGATAGACTTCTTTGAAGCAGTCACCAAAGCCGTAGACAAGGGTAAGGTGGTTCACACAGCCAATCTAGATCTTGCCAAGGCTTTCGACACCATCCCCCACTCTGGAATTATAGATAAACTCACCAAACTAGGTATAAATCCCTATGTCACAAGATGGGTTGCCAACTGGCTCACTGACAGAACTCACACTGTGAAAGTAGCAGACTCCAAATCCAACTTCAGACCAGTGACAAGTGAAGTACCACAGGGTTCAGTCCTGTGTCCTGTCCTGTTTGGTATCTACTTCCCTGAAGTATAGGCTAACACAGAATGTCTTTGGCTAATGAAGTTCCCAGATGACTGCAAACTAGGAGCCGTAATCAAAACTACTAATGATGTGGACATCCTACAAAAGGGCCTCAGTAAGACAGATGCCTGGTGTCAAAGCCATGACCTCAAGCTCAATGCCAAAAAGTGCATTGTCATCCCCTTTGGTAAAAACTCTGTACCCATGAACTATTACATAGGCAGTAGTATACTTAACACTGAAAGTGTGATAAGAGACCTTGGGACACAGGTGGACAGTAGTCTCTCCTTTGATAATCACATTGCCACAGTAGTCAGGAAATCCTTCTACGTGGCACACCTCATCACAAAAGGTTTCTCATGCAGAAAAAAAGAGGTCATTGTTCCCCTCTACTCATCACTCATTAGATCCATTACAGAGTACAACTCCCCTTTTGGTATGTACCTCACAAGACATCTACAACAACTGGAAAGCCTGCAGAAATACCTCACAAAGAGGATTAGCAGCCTCACATACATGCCCTACACAGACCGTCTCAAAACACTCCAGCTTTACTCTGTCGCATATCACCTACTCAGAGGTTATCTCTGCCTAACATACAAAGCTATGTCAAACACAGAGCTGTTGGACATGCTCCACTTAAAGAAATCCTAATCCCTCTGAGCTTCGGCCCCAAAACCCGGACCAAAATACAAAAGGAGGGGGTGTATCCATTTTCATAAAGAATACCCACACCTCCAGGTTAGTGGCACAGCATGAGGCCTCGGAGACCATCCAAGTGCAACTAACAGTGGGCAAAGCTGCTTATCAGATCGTAGCCTGCTACAGATCACCTACCTTGTCTTAGGACCCTCACTCAGCATTACTGAGAACACTGGAAAATATAAAGGTCCTACAAAACACCATGATATTAGGAGATTTCAACTACCCAAACATTGACTGGGAGAATTACTCAAGTGCAAACTCCTTTGCCCAGTGCTTCCTAGAGTTTATAAACTCAAACGCCCTGGAACAGCTAGTCACCATGCCTACTAGAGGTGACAACATACTGGACCTGATCATCACCAACATGGGGGATCAGTGTTCCACACCAGAGGTAAACCCCTCACTGGTAAGATCAGGTCATAAAGTAATCACACTGGACATCCACATCCTGACCCCACCCCCAGTCAAGGAAACCACTGTGAAAAACTTTTCAAAAGCAAACTTCACACTTCTCAAGATTGAAGTGGAAAGTTTCAAAGCTCCCTTGATACAGGATACTGCTATCTAATCCGGAGAATCCTTTACAAGTGCATTCTTTGAGCATCTACAGGGATGCATGGATCAAGCCATGCCAAGTAAAACCAAGACTCACTCCTCCAAAAAGAGGAAACCAGTCTGGTGGTCCTTGGCCATAAATAAGCTATACAACAGAAGGAGGAAACTACTACATGATAGAGCAAAATTCCAAAAAGGAAAGGCATCGCTGATCATTATTAGCAAGAAACTACAATCGCTCATAAAATCATCCAAGGCCAGTTTATAAAGAAAAATTGACAAGGAATCTAAAGATAACCATAAAGCCTTCTTTAGCTATATCAAACATTTAGGTGGCAACTCTCAGATATGCTCTGAGCTACTGCAAAATGGCAAAAAATACACTGAACCAACTGACATTGCCAACATCCTGGTGGACAAGTTCAGTGCAAACTTCACCCCCCCCCCTCACCCCCAAAAGGGCCCATGCCCATCCCAGAGGAATGCAGTGCCCCAGACATCACAGACATGCATGTAAAAACAGCCCTCTCCAAAGCTAAGAACACAGCATCAATGGGACCGGATGGTGTCCCAGGCTGCATCTTACATGAGCTCCAAAAAGAACTAAACCCTCACCTAAATTCACTGTTCAGACTCAGCCTTACCACAGGCTATGTACCCAAAGAATGGCATACAGCAACAGTCATCCCGCTCCACAAAGGTGGTGCCACAACAGAACCTGGGAACTATCGCCCTATAAGCCTGACCATCCTGGTCTGCAAAGCTATGGAGTGAATTATCATGGAACTCATAAACAGAGACATTGGGAAACTCCAGACACTGGACCCTACACAATTCAGCTTTGTTAAAGACAGATCCTGCCTCCTAAACCTAGTTGACTTCTTTGAAACAGTTAACAAGGCCATAGATGAAGGGAAGGTAGTCCACACAGCCTACCTGGACCTCATTAAGGTCTTCAACACCATTCCTTCCTCTGGCATCATAGACAAGCTCACCAACTTGAACAATAACCCCTATGTCACAAGATGGGTGGCCATCTGGCTCACAGATAGAACACACATGATCAGAGTTGTGGGTGCCATGTCCGACTATAAACCAGTCACAAGTGGCGTCCCACAGGGCTTGGTCCTGGGACCCCTCCTGTTTGGTATATACTTCTCTGAGGTACAGGCAAGCACGGAAGGACTATGGCTGACCAAGTTCACAGATGACTGCAAACTGGAGGCCATAATCAACTCTCCAGCTGACACAGACATCCTCCAGAAGGGTCTTACAGAGACAGATACCTGGTGTCAAATCCATGGCCTCAAGCTGAATGCCAAAAAATGCATAGTCATCCCCTTTGGAAAAAACAAAGTGCCCACGAATCACCACATAGGTGGTAATCCACTAGATACAGAAAATGTAATTAGGGACCTGGGGACCCAGGTAGATAGTAACCTCTTCTTTGATAATCATATTGCCAAAGTGGTTAGAAATTCCTTCTAGGTAGCCCACCTAATCACGAAAGGGTTCACCTCTAGATCAAGAGAGGTCATTGTGCCCCTCCACTCATCACTCATTAGGCCCATAATAGAGTACAATGCCCCATTTGGTATGTACCTTAATTGGCACATGCAACAGCTGGTAAGACCACACAAGTACCTCACCAAGAGGATCATGGCCCTCAAAGAGATGCCCTATGCAGCTTGACTAAAGAAACTCCAGCTCTACTTGGTTGCTTACTGCCTGCTCAAAGGTGATCTATGCCTGACATATAAGACCATGTCCAACCCGGAATTAATAGACATGCTCCACCTTAAGAAAACCAAATCTCTTAGAGCCACACACTCCAGTGAATTAAACCTCAGCACAGCGATAAACAGGACGTGCTGGAGGGATATATTCCTGTCCCAGAGACTTCCCTCACTCTGGAATAGAATCCCAGTTTATGTTAGGCAGAGCCCCTTGCTGATTCTCTTCAAGAGGAATCTTGACGAGTGGATGGGAAATTGTAAATTTACTGCTGGGATCACTTCAGTGGCCCTACTAGACAGAGGCCCAGGAAACTAATTTAAAAGGGAGGCAAAAGCCAACACATTCTGGCTAGGCTTATAAATGCCCTTGGGCAGATAGCCTAGTACTTACCTATGAACATATGAACCTACACGCTCTAGGGACCTAAACCTTGTCACCACAATAAAAAGAACATGCCGGAGGGATAGATTCCTGTCCCAGAGACTTCCCATACTCCAGAATAAACTACCTATCTATATCAAACAAAGCTCCTCATTAGCACTTTTCAAAAAAATCGTGATGATTGAATGGGAAATAGGAAATTGACCCTGGGGATCACTTCTGTGTCTCTGCTTGACTGTGGCACAGAAAAATTAATTTCTTGGGTGGCAAAAGCCAGGGTACCTTTTTGGCTGGGCTTGTATAGGCCCCAGGGCCGATAGCCTAGTACCTACCTATGAACCTATGAACCTTTGAGCCTTGCCTAAAAAAGGTAATATGGGGACAGCAAGAGCCTTGGCAAGTGTTCAGAAGCATAGGGTCGACAGGTGCAAACCATCTGTAGCGAAGCAACGAGGCTTGTCTATCATGTCATCACAGGCAGATGGAGACTGTATCCCCTTTGAATGACACCAGAAGCTCATCCAATTGTTGAAGTGTATCGTCTTTCTGTTATATTGCAGTATCATGTAGGTGAAGGTAAGATGCTACTCAAGGTCAGGGTCATACCAGCCTGGGCTACATGATTATAGAGCTAATATATATCTCTTGTCATGTTGTCCTGGGAGGTATGTCTCAGATCATTCACACTGACATGTACAAAGAAAATGTCATATATGTACCTGTTCTGGAGTGATGTAAGTGCTTGTGTTATGTGGAGGATCATAGCACCTGACAGACAACTGACAGTAACCTTCCCCTTGCCCAGCCGAGTGAGTGGAACATCTGTGTGCCTGACTATTAAGTCACCTATTACTAGTGTGTTGGGTATGTTGTTTTGCCTTAGGGCCTGTTGTGAGGCACACTGCTTTGGTGTATTATGTGTTTTCTGGCGTGTGCTTGGAGGTGCATGTTGCTTGCTTGTCTACTTAGGAGGACACTCTCTCTTTTTCAGATTAATATTTGTATTATCTGAGTATGGTAATGTGTATTTATGTGTGTGTTTTGCTGGTGCTTATATTGTAGGTCTATGTGAGACAGTTGGTGTTGTGGTTGTATGACCCTACTCCTCCTGACTGTATTGTCCAGTATTGGGTTGACAGAGCTTAGCCACCGATTTGACCCTGTGTGTGCCAGCATGTGGTTTATCAACCCGTATATGATATGGTCATTGCCTATGCATACAATACACTCACAATACACCTAGTATGATAAGCCTGCTGAGGTTAGCAAATGTGAAAAAATCCCTTGGGCAAACTGTCAGCAAGTAATGTCTGTATTGCACCCTGTAACTCCATATTGCTTGCTGAAGTGTAAAGATGTATTTAGTTTGGATTAAGAACACCGCACTTGCCAAGTGTGTGTGTGTGTGTGTGTGGGTGTGTCTGTCTCTCCTTGGGGAGAGAGCAACCTTTTTGGAGACTACTCACACCCCTTAAAAGTGGTATACTCATCTTTGTCAAGTCTGATGATGTCACCATCCTACAAATATACATGTGGAAAGAAATACCAATAATGTGTATAGTGTGTCATGTAATTGCATACTGCTGTAATATCATAATCTAGTTAGGTAGGGGTTTGAATCCTGCTCTTGCTGAGAGAGTGTGTGTTTCCCTGGGGAGGAGCCACCTTTTTGGAGACTACTCACACCCCTTAAAAGTGGTATACGCATCTTTGTCAAGTCTGATGATGTCATCATCCTACAAATATACCTGTGGAAAGGCAAAATCCCAGTAATGGGTATCGTGTGTTGTGTAAATGTGTACTGCCGTAGTATCATAATGTAGTTAGATAGGGGTTCGAATTCTGCACTTGTTAACTGTGTGTGTGCATGTGTCTCCCTGAGGAGGAGCAACCTTTTTGGAGAATACTCACACCCCTTAAAAGTGGTATGCTCATCTTTGACAAGTCTGATGATGTCACCATCCTACAAATATACCTGTGGAAAGATGAAATCCCAGTGATGTGTATAGTACGTAGTGTAAATGGATACTGCTGTCATATCATAATGTAGTTAGGAAAGAGTTTGGATCTCGCACTTGCTGACTAGGTGTGTGGCACCGTTGGTCAATGTGGAGTGGGTTTTGATTTTTCTAGTGTATGACATATCACAATGAAAACTGTATGTCCATTACACATGCAAGGTAACTGTGGGGCAAATCCATATACATACATGTGACCTCAATTATTTCATAGGTGGGTACTTTGCTTTCTCCATGAATGCATCTGCTATCTTTGCCAGAGCGTGCTGGCGCTTTCCAGACCTTAGGTCACTTCTGTATGCTTGTGACAAGCTTAGTCACTGCAGTGATCCCTGAGCTACATCTTATGTTTCACATCCACTCATCACAGTTTCTATTGAAGAGTGTGAGTGAGGTTTATGCTTGAGGTATATTTGAAACCTGTTCCAAAGCAAGCAAAGTCTGGCAAAGATGACTAATGATTATAGGTGTGCAACAACCTCTGTGGATCTGCATGCAAACCCTTTATTGCTTATGTGCTCTACAGAGGGATTTCCAAAACCCTTTGGTAATGTGAATATCAAAGGAGAGATGACTAAACACATGGCTCTATGTATACATTAGTACCTGTTCCACATGTTGGGGGCTACCACCTATGTCCTACTCTGGGGATACTTTGTTTTCTAAAAGTGGATAACTATGCTTTCTTTGGCTTAAAGCTTTACAGCATCAGTTTGACACCAGGTATCTGTCTCTATGATACCCTTTTGGAGGATGTGTGTGTCATCTGGAGAATAAAGTATAGCCCACAGTATGCATTTTCATCAAACATGGGCAGACATATCCCTACTGTGTTTGCTTGTACCTAAGAAAGCTATATGCCAAACAGGAGTGGTCCCAGGACTGAGTGCAGGTGAATACCACTTGTTACTGGCATAGAATAGTACATGGAGGCTGCAAATGTTACTGTGTCCTACATCTGTGTGTCAGTTGTCAAGCCATCATCTAACAATTGTTTATGGTCAGTCTGTTGACGTTATGTATAATACCAGAATGTGGGATGGGGATGAATTGCTGGTGAGCTATAGCTTGGCTGTGTTGACCTCCCCTCCCTCACCCATAGCCTTGTTAAATGGCTTGAAGTCTACTAGGTGTAGGAGCCATGATCTGGCCTTTAGAGAACCTAAGTGGGTATGGTGCAGTGTTTGCAGGTTCATAATGTCTCTGTTAATGAGTCCCATAATGCTGTGCTCCATAGACTTCCAGATAACATTTGTCTGGCTTATAGGGTGGGAGTTTCCAGGAGCTGTTGTAGTTCTACCCTTAATCAATTTATGTTAACATTTACACTGGGTGTGACGAGGGTGGAGAGGTTTAAGAATAAGTATATTAGAGGGTCAGGCCAGGTTTGAAGTTTAGTAGACCAAACCAGATAGGCAGAATTAAGTTGGTTTGTACATGTGCTGAGGAGGGATGCAGAGTATATTATGAAATAGATGCTAAGGATGAAGCCGCCAGGTAACAGGAAAAGAGGAATGCCTAAGATGAGGTTTATGGTTGTGGGGAGAGAGGACATGCAGGTGGATGGTGTGACAGCGCAAGATGCAGAGGGCAGAAAGAAATGGAAACAGATGATCTACTGTGGTGACCTCTAATGGGAGCATCCGAAAGGAGAAGAAGAAGAAGATGTAGCTCAACCCTTGTGGACTGTGGACACCATTACCGTGCGTCATTCCACAAGTATGTAACCTGTATAGAGGCTGCATCTGGACAGAGTGTTTAGATGAGTGGTGACTTCATATGTCAGTTTGTGTATGACACAGCCAGGGACACTGTCCAGTACCATTGCCACTGTGGTTTGGACTTTGGTAAAGACATGTTTTAACTAGAGTGTCTGTGAATCATCAGGTTTTGCATTCTTTAGGTCTGGAAATGTGGCCCTTGTGTAACGACAGGGTGGTGAAATCCACATTCAAACTGTCTGACAAGGAATTGGTCATGTCAGTCAGATAAGTGTACTTTGTGACCATTTACATTAACTGTGACCCAATCTGCGATTTCCCCTGTAGATTATAAGCAACACTAAAGAAAGCTTTAGTGTTGTCTTTGGAATACTTGCCATTTTGTATTTTGAAGCTTGCCTTGTATGTTTATTGAGGGATTGTATTTTCCAAATGATACCGACCAGAGAGGTTATCCCTTCTTGGTATGTAACTCTTTTTTGGTACAACTTCACACCTTCTAGTATATATTTAGTTTATGGCAGGGGTCCATGAGACTAATGCACTTTTACTGTATAAGTGAGAATTTCTTGTGTTTGTGATAGCACAGTCCATGCAACCCTGTAAGTGAACAGTGTGCATTACTAAAGGATTATGCAGCTGGGACGGTGTTAACCTTAGTAATGCAAACCAATGACAGATAGCAACAACAGCATCACCCACAGCACAGTGTCAACCCGTGTCATACACGCGCATGCGTACTCAAGTTCCAAAATGTGTGTAATACAATGCATACTGGCCACCAATAGAAACTATGTAGTGTTAACACTGGCCAATACAGGGCGTGTCACCCTGACCATGTGTCCAATATGCATGTACATGCAGACAGTGCACCTCCACCATGTTCACAAATGGACACCTGCAAACCTGTGTTGTACACAACCCACACTTACTGTCCACTGTATAACGCATGCTGACACAACTACACACATCAGCCAAGTGGCACATGGGCAAACAAAACATGATTGGAATAAACACTGGTGAAAACAATACAACATTGCTAATTACAGCTTTAATGCATCATGCCTGCTCAGCTACACCTTCACGGACATCATTACACTTTACTGCTGACAACATGCTACACAACCAACCATTGCTATACTTTATTAAAGTCACCCTGTGCATCAGCACCATGTTAGCCTGTGCCTGCATCAATGTTACAGATAACAGGAGGTGGCACAGGTTTCATCGTATGCACAGGGTGTGTTCTTGGTTTGCCAGAAGCCTACACTGAGCCATACAAATGATATGTGTGTGTGAGTGTGTGTGTGAGGGCTATGAGTACTGTTATGGGCCAATATTGATGTCATGTGTGCAGGTATGTGTTTGCTCCAGGTTTCTGGTTTATGTGTGTGTGTCTGCATGCATACACTTCCACCATGTGGCTGCCATATACAAGGATTTGTGAGACAGCTACAGTCTATGCCTGGCAGGCTTTACAGATCACCATCTCTGGCCATGGATACGGAACCTGTGCCTGGCAGGGGTGCTACAGACTGTATCAGGTACTAATCCAGACTGGGTACTATCCGAAGAGGTTGACATATGTCCACTGGATCCAGGTCACTGCTGCGACTGGCCAGAGCCATGTGCACGTGGTCTGCTAGGACGGTCTATGGACACCCCCCCAACATTGCTGGGGCTGGTACTGGCACTACGGGAGCAGCTGTGACTTGCTGGATGTCCACGGCGACATCCAGCTGCTGATGTTGCTGGCATACATCCACATCGACGTTTCAACCATCCCGCACTGTCCTGACACATGGACATGACATTGTGGAGGACATCCGATGTCTCACCCCAACGTCTATCAATGACCTCAGTGTAGTTACATATGGCACCTGCTGGGTCACTGATACTGTCATTTACAGAGGTGTTATGAGCCCTCTGTGCCCTTAGTCCCTGTCTGGTGTACCACTCCATTCGTGTCTGTGCCTCCATGACTGCCTGGAACATTCGTGTGGTAGAAAGAGGTGTGGCATGTCTGCCAGGGGCATGATGACCAGCAGTGCTCTGACGAGAACCCCTGGGCATCTGCCTATGTGGTACCATTCCAGACATCTGGCTATGGCTGCTGTGTCCTGATACATGTGCCATAGATACCACAGTGTCCTAGTGAGTGCCAACTGTACACTGTCCCTCAGGTAAGGGCAATGGTGATGATGGATGTACAGGCAGTATGGCCGTGTGCATGGATGGGGTGGAGACTTGTGTACTGTCAATTGGTGGCCCAACAACAGACCCTGACAAACCTGTATGTGCCTCAACACACCTATCCTCATCATCACTGTCTGTCTCAGTGACATCAGGTTCCTGCTGTACTGAACCAGCCCCACCATGGTACCTGTGAGAGGAAAACAGGAAACACACTTTAAGACCTGAACATGACTTCAGACCACATGCACACATGCGCACATGCTCACATGCACACATGCACACATGCACACATGCACAAATGTGCACATGCACACATGCACACACACAAAAATACACTCCTCCCTAAAGCAGACATACACAACACCAGCAATCTCAGAACAAAGACAATAGCAGGTGATGGTGGGGTACAGTATCACAAGCAAAACAGTCATATCACACATGTCAGCATGCAGGACATGTGTTGCTCAACAGCATGCAGTGTAAGTGTAGACAGTCCTTGTTACTAACAGTATACATGGCTTTGATGCATGTGTTTTGTTATTAGGTGAATGCCCTCCCCCTGGAACACAATGCATACATGGACACAACATTGCTGTGCAGGTATTCATAACCCTGTAATGTACTGTGCGCCATAACTTACAGGTGTACATACCATTGCTGGATGTGTAGCTGTGTGTCAGATAGGTATCCAATACTGATTACAGCCTCTGTTTCTTTAGCAAATAATTTTGGACACATTTTTAGCACATGCATGATGAGTATTCACACAACATCATCAGTGGTGCATGGATAATTGATGGAATACCATTCGTCCACATACCCAATGTACAGTACGTATGGTGAGTGTAGAACATATTGTGGACATGCCAGTCTCATCCATTACATGTCATGCTAAAACACAACTGCATATTTTAACACTACACATACCCAATGTGTGTCATATGTCCTAGCCACTCAATAACATCACAAGACATATGTGTCAGTTGTGCAAATGGTGATGGGTATGCATATTGTTTAGAGGTGCATATGTGTGCACACACACAACATTAAGGTGTATAGCAATGAAAGCTATGTGTAGTACTGTGGTTACAGTAACTGGCTGGGGTATAGTACCATAGGCCATCATCTTGAAGAATCATGTGGTCACTCAAGGCTATAAATGTTTCCCAAACCAGCACTAATCATGCTGTGCCAGAACTGTACTACCTTGGCTACATTCACCATTTCACAACCAGTTGTTACGTGAGTTTGTAAGGAGACCAATAAGGAGTATTTCCTGACATGAATGTGTAGTGAGTTGCAGAGTGTTTAAATGTCCCATGATAGGCCTCCACCCCTCAGGTATATTATGTGTAATGTGTGGATGAGATTTTGGATGCTAGAGTGTGTCTTTACAGAGGGTTTGGGAATCCTTTATTTGTAGCATGTTAAAATGCTCTGTGTATGACATAGATGTGTATGTTATGTGCATGTTGAGTATCAACTGTGCCTATCCAATGGTCACTACAGTCTAGCCACATTTGTTTGAGATGGTCTGGGTATTGCATGTGTTTGAGGCAGCTAATCACATTAGTGAGATGTGCGTGCTCTTACACCAAACATGCATAGCATGCATTATGGGTAGGTGTGTTACATGTGTACATGACCTACAACTTAACTATGACATGCACTTTTTATTTACAATAATAAATGTAGAACACACTCACCAGCATCTGTCTGTTGCCTTGATGTCACCCCAGAGGGACCTACATAGAGATGAGACAGTTTGTCAGTGGTCACAACTGTGGCATTGCTACTGTGTGTTTGGAATCTTACAGTACAACAACAGTTTACATTCACAGGGCTACAGATTATGTTCCAAATGATCAGTATTGCACAACAACAGGCTCTACATCTTTGAATGACACACTCCACATCTCACATATGCATGATCTACCTATGAAGATAACAGTAGTCTACAGATATGCCATGTTACCTGCATGCATGTGTGTTTGCTGGGTGGCTCCAACCTCCATCATGGTGTATGTCTGCTGCTGTTGTTGTTGGGCAGGTGCCACCAGGCACAGGAGCAGCTCCTCCACTCTGGTGAGGGGGGGATGGATATTAACACCATTTCCTGTTGCAAGCTGTTGTCTACGCACATCAGCAGCACGCTGACAGACATGTCTGAGAAGATCACTGCAGTGGTGGCATACCTCCTCATTTGTCTGGTTATGCAGGCATACCTCATTTACCCTGCGGACAATATCTTGCCACATTGCAGTACGCTCCTGCTGGTCCTGGCTGGTCTGTAAGAACATGAGACAGTAGTGCTGAATCATACTGCTAGTAATTATATCATCTTCAGCACCGCTGTAACTGGGGTTCCTGTGATGGGCCATGATCCCTGGAAGACATAAATACAAAAATATGTCTGAGCAAGTCATATGGCACATTTAACATTATACAGTACAGATATCACTGAAATGCCATATATAGCAACCTATTAACTAACCGAGAGTGAAACACTGTAACTGCCACTTATCACTGCTCACAACACAACTGCTTGAAAGTGCCTTGCTCACTCTCTATCTAATGAACCATGTTCTGCACAGCAACAAAATACAATCACTATATAAGACTATACAAGAGTATCTGGCACACTGTATGCAACACAATGCACCACCTAGCCACAGCAGATATACATCAAGCTGATGTGTAAAGAAATATATCATCCATCACAATCAGGGTAAGGTCCTGTAAATGTATTACTATTATACCACACAACTTGTTAATGGCAAACCAGTGGTCAAAATATGTGCCCAATTAGGAATATAGGTCGCATACTGCTGTAGTACACTATGAATGTTGCTAGATATGCAGTTATATGTTTTACCACACATATGTCAAAGGACATGTTACATACATACCCACACACACATCAGACATAATTAAAGGACACAAAGGTATGACAACCAAGATAAGCTTTCAGTGTGTACTATACAGTATTGTGTGTCAGTACTTACACAACCTTAATCTTGAGAAATGTAATCTGTGATGAATACAGGGACCACACAAAACAGTGGATGCAAGCAATGTGGACATACACCATACTTTGCTGTACAGGCCCAGAGCTTCAAGTAGTACTACAGTACACATAGGATTTGGATTCAACATCAGTACCACTCAATAATCATAGATGTAGTGCTTTAGCCTCCAATGACACACCCTAGTTAAAACCAAGGGACTTAATCACACTGTATGCAATAGCACTTGTTCTGCCTAGCAACAGAATACACAGATTTTGCTAGGATCAGTGCAAGGACCCACCCATTTAAGTTGTCTTGTTAAATACCACTGTCTTTCTAGTTGCCCGCCTCTTATGTTAATCTGACCATATATCTCATTTCTCTCTACTTTCACTGGCTTATGTGAGTAATCACAAAACCATCACTTTTGAAATCCCACCCCTTCAATTATTTAAATTTATTGGCCATCCTACAGTATTTCATAGTACCAAAATACAAAAGTAACCACCCCTTTCAGTCCATCTTGCTGTTTTAAAAATAGTAACTCTCCACTAAACCTTAACTTTTTAAACAGGTAAAACTCAAGTTACCTACTTTCATATCTAACTTCTCTAGTGCACACTGCAGAGTGCATTCTTTTCAATCTTACCTTTAAGCATCCCTGTTACTAGTACTTTCTCTAATACCTAAAAAGATCATCTCTACTTGACTCCAAGTAGACTTTTCTCTATCTGTTAAACCTAGCACTTGCTCCTACAGTACTTATTACCTTGATACGGCACTCTTATAGATAGCACCCCAAAAAGGCAAACCCCCATTTCTCGGTCACCCACGTCCCCCGGAATCTCTTTTGAAGTTTTTTTGTCTAGTCCTTCTAGCATGTCAAGGGATCAGTTGCTAGTGTCCTCTCCTGCTCAGCTGGTGAACCTGGGAATATTGAGGCAATGTTACAATTGCCTCATGTACACAGACAACCCTCTCCTCCTCCCACAAAACACAAATACATGCGAGAGATGCAACTATACGGCCAAACTGGAGGCTGAGCTCTCTCAACATAGGACTGGCAAGACCAGTCAGGAGGAGAAGGTTACCACACACACTATAGACCCAGTCTCACATAGTACCATCACAACCTCAAATCATACATATAAACACACAAAGACTTACTCGGCGGCTCTGATCAAAAATCTACCAAAACAGCAGAGGCCACCAAAGCAGACACCCAAACAACCACCACCTCAGAACACAACACCTGCAACACATAGACCTCACAGTCAGAGTGTCAAACAGTCACAGCCCTTAAGACCAAACACAATGCCAGACACACTAGTCATTGGTGACTCCATAGTCAGACACACTGGCGTCCGCCACCAGACTGAGTAAGGAGAAGGTCACAGTAAGCTGCCTGTCGGGCGCTAGAATCCGCCACATAACGCAAGCACTCAGGTCTCTCAACAGCAGGTACAAATACGACTCAGTCATTGTCCACGCTGGTGTAAATGGCCTGAGACGTACCTCCTTGGACTACATGAAAAGAGACATTGAGGAGCTCTCTGATTATGTAGCCCAGGCAGGTATGACCCTGACCTTGAGCAGTATCCTACCTTCACCAAGAATGATGCCACAATACAGAGATAAGATGATCAGCTTTAACAATTGGCTTAAACTCTGGTGTCATTCAAAGGGATCAATGTCTGTCTGCCTGAGATGACATGCTGGACAAGCCACGCTGCTTTGCAAGGGACGGCTTGCACCTGTCACCCTGGGATTCGGATATTGGCAAAGGCTCTTGCCACCCCATAGTGCCTTTTTAGGCAAGGCTCAAATTCTAAACCTACCACCCTAGAACACAAAAAGGAAAAAACTAAGGGTAATGCTGCTCAATGCCAGAAGTCTAAATCTCAAAATGCACACTCGAGGCCCTTCTCAGTATGGAGAACATCGATGTCTGTGCAGTGACAGAAACCTGGTTCAAGGCTCCTGAGAGCACCCCAGCACTATCAGGTTTTACCTCTTATCATGCGTTCCGGCCCCAAAATCCGGACAATACCAAGAAAGGAGGGGGAGTATCCATATTCATCAAGGACACCCACACCTCAAGACTGGTGGCAACGCACGATGCATCAGAGACCATCCAGGTGCAATTAACCATAGGGCAAGACTGCTCTGCAAATTGTAGCATGTTACAGGCCACCCTCACACACTCAGGAACCTCACATGGCCTTCCTGAAAAACTAGAGGGGATAAATGTATCACCAAACACCATCATACTAGGTGACTTCAATTACCCTAATATAGACTGGGAACACTACTCAAGCCCAAACACCCTAGCCCAAAAGTTCCTGGAATTCATAAACTCAAATGCCATGGAACAACTAGTCACCATCCCCACAAGAGGAGAAAACATACTTGATCTCATCATCACGAACATGGGAGCACAATGTTCAACACCGGAAGTATACCCCTCACTGGTGAGATCAGATCACAAACTAATCTCGCTGGAGGTCCTCATCCCACCCCGACCTGAAATAAAAATGACCACAGTAAAGAACTTCTCGAAAGCCGACTTCACACTTCTAAAGACTAGTGTGGTCTCCTTTAAGGCCCCAGTCGCGGAAAACAGTACTCAAGCCGCTGAATCACTTACAAATGCCTTCTACCAGCACCTGCAGGACTGCATGGATAAGGCAATCCCAAGCAAAACAAAGACTCTTTGTACCAAAGGCAAGCGTCCAGTCTGGTGGACCCCAGCCATAAACAAACTCTACAACAAAAGGAGGAAGCTACTACAAGATAGAGCAAAATCCTTAAAAGGTAAGACACCCTTGATCACTATAAGTAAAAACTAAGAGCTCTCATAAAATCATCCAAAGCAAATTTTGAGAGAAAAATAGCTAAAGACTCAAAAGACAATCATAAGGCCTTCTTTAGCTATGTTAGAAACCTGGGAGGAAACTCCCAGATATGCTCAGAACTAGTTCAAAATGATGTGAAGATTACTGATCCTACAGACATTGCCAACATACTGGCTGACAGGTTCAGTGCAAACTTCTCACTCCCCAAAAGGAGAGATATCTATAACAAGCGATTGCAGCCCCCCAAACATCTCCAACGCCCAAGTGAGAACTGCTCTCGCCAAAGCAAAAAACACAGCATCCATGGGACCTGATGGTGTCCCCGGCTGTGTGCTCCACGAACTCAACGAGGAATTAAACCCACAGCTAGGACAGCTGTTTAATCATAGTCTTACCTCTGGATACGTACCCAGGGAGTGGAGCACTGCAACTGTGGTCCCACTTCACAAAGGCGGTGCCTCCACCGACCCTGGAAATTACCGGCCCATTAGCTTGACAAGCCTTATCTGCAAAGCCATGGAGAGGATCATAATGGACCTCATAAATAAAGACATAGGGAATTTGCAGACTTTGGATCCATCCCAGTTTGGCTATGTCAAAGGCAGATCATGCCTTCTAAACTTGGTTGACTTTTTCGAAACAGTCACCAAAGCCATTGATGAGGGAAAGGCAGTCCATACAGCCTACCTCGATCTGGCGAAGGCCTTCGATACAATACCCCACTCGGGTATCATTGAAAAACTCATCAGCTTAAATGTTAACCCATATATCACAAGATGGGTTGCAAACTGGCTGAGTGACAGAACCCACAGGGTCAGAATTGCTGGCGCCATGTCAGACTCAAAGCCTGTCACAAGTGGTGTACCACAGGGCTCAGTCCTGGGCCCACTCTTGTTTGGCATCTACTTTTCCAGTACAAGCAAACACAGGAGGGTTATGGCTGACAAAGTTTGCAGATGACTGCAAACTGGGCCATAGTAGAAAACACATCTGACACAGATATCCTTCAGAAGGGTCTCACAGAAATGGATAACTGGTGCCAGAGCCATGGCCTAAAGTTAAATGCCAAAAAATGCATAGTCATACCCTTCGGGAAAAACAAGGTTACCCCTAGCTACCAAATAGGTGGCAATCCACTGAGCACAGAAGAAGTTATCAGGGACCTGGGGACCCAGGTTGATAGTAGTCTGTCATTCAACACCCATGTAGCTAAAGTAGTTAGGAAGACCTTCTACATTGCCCACCTTATCATGAAGGGATTCTCATCTAGATCAAGGGAGGTCATAGTCTCCCTATACTCATCACTCATCAGACCAATGATTGAGTACAATGCCCTATTCGGAATGTATCTGACCCGACACTTGTAGCAGCTGGAGAGGCCATAAAAGTTCCTCACCAAAAGGATAAAGGGTCTCAAACATCTGTCCTATGCTGCCCGACTGAAAGAACTCCAGCTCTATTCAGTCGCTTACCGCTTGCTCAGAGGTGACCTTTGCCTAACATACAAGGCCATGTCAAACCCAGATTTGATGAATATGCTTCACCTCAAAAAATCTAGATCTGTCAGAGCCACAAGGGTGGGAGACTTAAACCTCGACACGGCTATTAATAGGACATGCTGGAGGGATAGATTCATCACCCAAAGACTCCCTATGCTGTGGAATAAAATCCCGGTATATGTGAGGCAGAGCACCTCGCTGGCCTTGTTCAAGAGAAATCTTGACCAATGGATGGGAGATCGCAGATATACCCCAGGGATTACCTCAGTGTCACTGCTCGACAGAGGCACAGCAAAATAATGGGTATAGTTCCCCATACCAAAGGGGTGGCGTAAGCCACAAAACTATGGGCTAGGCTTGTAAATGCCCTCGGGCAGATAGCCTAGTATGAACCTATGAACCTATGAACCTATAAACAGTTTCACACTAAGCTATCCCACAGAAACATATCTTTGATGTATTCACAAACATATTGACCATCACAGTCAGTCAACAGTACAGAAAATCTATTGCAACAAGTAGATGTAGGTGTGTATGAGTATATATAACTATATATATATATATATATATATATATATATATATATATATATATATATATATATATATATATATATATATATATATATATATATATATATATATATATATGTATATATACATATACAAATCCATTGGTCTACATATACATATATATGTAGGCATATATACATTTCACCTTTCATAGTGAGAATATCAATTATACAAAAGATGTAAGGTGTACAGTAATGTAATAAAATTGCACAGTCTTGGGATAAATGCATTTAAAGGGTTGACAGCCCAGGTTGCTTTAGCAGGCCTTACTGGCTTCAACATTGCAAACTGAACAAACCACCCACAGTGTTTAACCACCACATGTCATATACGAGCACTGTATGCTGTCTTGTTTGTTACACACTAAAACCTACATACAAATATGTGCATACTAACCTTCACCAACATATATATCTCCAACCTTCACAAACAGTTGCAATATGTCCCCTGCTCTATGCACATATACAGATGTGAATATATATGATACATACATGTTTTTCAGTATGTTTGTGGCATACACACACAAGGTCCACACTGTGGTAAGTCCCTGGACCTCACAGCTGAACTGTTGGTCCTTGTTGCAACACAAACAGGTGTCACATATGAACACACACTAACATTAGCGGGGGTATATATGGCTACAGATGTTAGATAAGCATACTAGACTGCTACAGCAGTTGCCAATGCTAAGCTACACTTTAATATGACTATCATGCATGTGTTGTTCTGTCACAGCCATGTTTATATAATGTCAGCGCTAATCCCCCCAACAGCCATTGGCCTCACTACTGTACAGAAAACAGATAACATGGATCAGATCATTGACATTTAGTGCTGAGCTACACATTTCACAGGTATGCCCCACTGCCCACAGGTACACACATTATTGTCCATAGCAGTAGTTAAGCAGAACATCTGTGCATAAAGAAGTACTGCTGCCACATATGAATGGTTCACATTATGTAGACTATTCTTCAATAACATCTACTACATGCCAGTAAATGCATATGTGTCACATACCTTTCCTTTGTATGATTTGGTAATATTTATTTTCCTTTTTCCTTTTCTCTGCCTCTCTCTCTCACTCTCTCTCTCTGTCTCTCCCTCTCTGTCAGTCTCTGCAATAGAGTGATTGAGTTTGTTGGCAGAGATTGCAGCCTGCTTTTGTAGGAATTTGTACATGAGCATGTGATGGTCTCTGCACCAATTAGTGGCCACCATTTGCTAATTGCATGCAGCCTTCTGTGTAGTAATTGCAGTAATCACTGTCATAGCAACCCAGTACTATAAATTGCTAACTCATGTAGGCGTGGCCCTTTCAGCTTTCCAAGATGGAGATCATCCTTGTTTGCTGTGGACATCATTGTTTAAGACAGAAGGTTGGTATAGTTCTTATATCAGACACCAGGGGTGTAGTCAGAGATTTACAGTTTGTACTCAGACCTAATGTTGCTGCTTCCAGTACCCACTTGTCAATGTAGAAATGTACTCACCCCTCAAAATGCTACCCCAAGATACATGGAAATATGTACTTTCTTTTCAACTGTTACAATTAACTGCCAAACAAAGCTATTTATTCAGATGTATTCCTTTGGCACAAGAATTGTTTGTGAACTGCTATACTGTGAATATTCATTTACTCAGTTCTAAACAGTTTGGGCTTTTTTAGTGTTGACATTAGCACAAGCTGCTCAGAAAAACTGGACACCTTTCAGTACTCTGAGTATGCTTACCTACATCCTTGGTAGACCCTGTACACACACGTATATTCTACATTTGGGTAGGGTTGCAGAAGAACAGAAAGCGTAAGTACTATTGTGTAGATTTTACCTTGCTGGACTTACAGGGTTGCTGTGTACATGTTAGTTTATCAAGGCAAGTAGTCTGTCTGCATAACTCCCAACAGTGGACCTAACCAGATGATAGCCAGGGAATAGCCTGTTATTTTTTGTCTGTGCACCACACAGGTCTTTTCAGCAATAGAGCAATGGCATTCTTACACTTGGTTGCTACCAGTACATGGCTACATCCATTTGTATTTCAGTGTTGTATTCCTACATAAGGGTATGCTTCTGAAACTTCTTCCAAAGCTATTTGCACAGTGTGTAACAGCAGAAAGGCTGATATGCCTCTGTGTTTCTGCCTCTGCCAGAACTCTCAACCACTCAGGTACAAATTTGAACAGACTCAGGGAAAAGTCAAGAAAAAATCAGGGACAATCAGGGACACCTTTAAAATATTAATGCCATTAAGTTGAGACATTGAGAGAATCAGAGCATATGAATTAATACGCCTTTTCTGAAGTAAAAGAAGTGTCTAACTCTTAATTATTGTCATTATTCATTAAGTGTAATTCACCACCTTTCTGGCCAAAGTCAGTCGTTTTTAGAGGGATTGAGAGGGACAGAGCTAAAATTTGTTTCAAAATCAGGGACATCCCAGAAAATTAGGGACAGTTGGGAGGTATGGCCTCTGCCCTAAACAGATATGCCAGTGTTTGTCCTGCTGTGATACTATGTGGGGTTGTAAAGTGATGGTGTAACATTATTTCCTGCTAGAATGGCTGCTTTTCTTATCACAGTCATGTAATGTAATCTCACAACAACTGTTGGTCAACATCCACAGAACAAGCTGTGTGGTATGGTATTCCTATTTTTCCTTTACATTCACTCATTCTGATGCATGATATATTTATTTAAGCACCAACTTGATGTATATCTACAATGGCTTAGTGTTACTTCATGTTGTTTAGTGGGTGCAAGGTCCAGGGTTTGAGACTTACAGAGCTGTTTTATTTTGCTCCTGAGCAGAACAAGGGCCCTCACATACAGAGTGACTAAGGCACTTTTAAGCAGTTGTAAGCGGGTTTGCATGGGTTTGTGCATTGCTGCGCATTGCTTAGCCAAGCGCAAACAAGCACAAACCCGTACAAACCCACTAACCACTGCTTAATAGTGCTTACTCCTGCTCTCCCCCATGCTCATTTCTTTGAAAGAAAAGAAAAATGGGGAGATAGGAAAGTGGTGAAAAAGGGGCACAAAGAGAGATAGACAGTATGTAAAATAGCTCGGGATGTGCAGGACGGGTGTAGGGAAGGTCCATTGCTGCCCATTTCTTCAACAGTAACAGCTGTGCATATGCAATAAATTTGGAGGTAGATATGAAACCTTCAACTCCTGAGAGAGGGGTGAGGACAACAAAGTATGTTGTAATGCCAATTAAATAACATTTCATGTGTCCAGTAGACATGTGTGCAAAATGGGCAGCTATGTATGGGGCGCAATTTTTTTGGGAACAGATTGCCCTTTTTTTTCAGGTGAGAGTGGAATGTGGGGTAGGGGAAGTAGGTATATTTGGGGAGGTAGGTTGGGGAGGTAAACAGACAAGACAAACAAGATGCATACAGAGGCAGTATATGACACATGTGGTGGGTGAACACCTTTGACGGGGAGGGATGTTTGGAAATCGCAAGCCCATGAGCCCCCAGATGGAAACAGTGGGACTGAGGTCCCCACCCATGGGCAGTCACCACTGCACCTTCATGGCCCAGATGGTGGCTGTGTTGGGGGCTGTGTAGAAGGGGCAGGCTGACCTGGGAGTTGTGCCACTCAAGCCTCAAGCTGGCATAGAGGTTCTGCAACAGAACGTTCAATCTCTCTACGCACCACAGCCCGCACCGTTCAAAGGGTGATAGGTGGCCCTCCTCCGCCCATGCTTGTATGGGGGGGTGAGCCCCATCCCCTGCAGCACTTCCACTCGAAGGTGGCACAGGGCCAATGGAGGAGGAGATCCCAGGCTGGACACTGGATCTGCTGGTGCCAGTTGCCATGGCCAGCTGAGGTGGGACAGGTGGGTCCGCTGGGACTGGCCTTCCCATAGGAACCATGTTTTGGAGAGTTTAATAAAGATATGGGTTAGTAACAGTCAACAGCATTCCCAATTAGTTATAACAGCATGCAGAAGTATTCTCATTAACCCAACACACCAGATTTTCAACAGTTGAAAAGCAAGCATAACACATGCATATATATATATATATATATATATATATATAGAACAAACATTACAACAGCATGCAGGTTGAATTGATGGCAACCGGCCACCAAATATTGTGGTATTTTAACAGGGCACATGCATAGAAATAAATACAAATATTTATAAACCAATAGGACATATGTCCCAACAATTTTTTTGAGATTAGACATACCGATTGAGGTGTGGAATTACATTTTTATGCACATACAGTAGGGTGGAAAAAGATAGCTCAATTAACAACTTATATATCCTTCTAGCTTTCACTGCATTCCTATTAACTGCAGTTATATGTGCCTTACATGTATTATTACACTACCCAATGTCCTTATATTGTGCAATTGGATTTTGCTAGATCATTATATACATGAGCTGTATCTTACATACAAATTGTCCAAGATGCAGATGTTACTGCTACATATTTTGAGAGTTGCTCACACACACTACTGCTAAGATGGTACACTGACAGCTCTACTTTCATACAATTATTATCTAGATATGTTCAGGTGAATGTATCAGTTATATGTTAACAGCTCCCTACATTTCTGGCAGCACACTGACATTTCTGGGGAACACAATACCAAGCTACTCATGTGCAAGATTAACCTGCACATGCTAGGCATGAACCAACAGTTGAGGGCTGTAAATATGCATAAAAGCTACTGCCACTCCCTTCATCCACGTTATATGGGCCTAGCCAAGTGCGGGTTGACACTGCTTAATACAACACTACTATTTGTAGAATACAACAGTACAACAACATATCAAAGAAAATTACAGAAATGCACTCCAGGAATTATACATTTATTAAAGGATTATTACACATTTATTTATTGGGTTAAAACACTTTTTGAAGGCTCTCTTATTTATTTTATATAACAGTACATGCAGAATAATTACTAACCTGCCTGATGATGCAGCCTTTGCAGCCTATCTTCATGGGCTTGCTGATTTATAGCCCAGACACCTGCAGTTGTGAAGTACATGCAGTGATATTGAGACATACCTATCCATAGTATAGACAAGCATAGCAATTCTTAACTACTTAATACAATAGCTACTCACTCAGTACTGGGGCATTAGGCATCACATGGGATTCCTGAATCCACTGGTGCAGATGATCCTCCCTACATCACTTCAGGTCAGAATAATGGTACCTGACCTGCTCACCAGTCCAAGAAACACCAGTGGCACTGGTGAGATCACGAGCAAGACTGTTCCAGGCCTCCATTTTATATTGGGTATCCTGGTACTGGCCCTGCAGGAGTCTTTCCTCATGATTGTGGACAAGGAGCCAAACCATTACTTTGGATATCTCAATGCCCCAGCGTTGCACTCTAAATTGAGTGCCTTCTCCACCACCGGCCATGCTGACTGCAGAAGGAAGCTACAACCAGTTATAGCAAGTATTCCCCCTGTGGAGCTTAAATGTGCCTCATTTCTTGCACTTATTTGTGATTGGCCAGTTTTGAAAAAAAACTCAGCTGTAGGCATACCTGCTTAGCTGATGTTGGCAATGTTTAAAATTCCTTTGATAGATATGTGTCTGTTGAAAGTGCATGTTTATGAAATGCTGTCATGGCTTAGTGGTTAAGTACTTTGACTATAGTGCTCAGTATTCTGAGTTCGACCCCTGTCACTGCTTTTTATTTTCCTACTGGGCAGACCTGACTGGTTAAGGTACAATAAAGGAGGTGTGGCCATGTTTAACCAACTTTGCTCAACTTTGGCAGACTTTGCTCAACATTGCTTAATGTTGCTTGACATTGCTTGACATTGCCCCGAGATTGCGCTTGTTAGCACGGTGCGCAGCTACCCGCAAATACGTTGTGATTGCACTGGTTAATGCTGTGCACAGCTATGCACAAAGACATTGCACTGGTTAACGCAGTGCACAGCTATGAGCAAGTGGATTTAAATATGCTCAATACTGGTAAAATTTGCTTAGCAGTACTTTATATTGCTTAAAATAGGGTACTCATGCCTCAGAATGCATAACCATTTCACCTTTATATATATATATATATATATATATATATATATATATATATATATATATATATATATATAAATAATTTGTTCACTACTACATTTAACTTTTCAATGCTTTTTACAAAACTTATACATAAAAAATGTCAGGAAATATTTTTGTATACAGATTTCCAACAGAAAATGGAATGTGCAGTAGTGGGACTCGAACCAGGAATGCCTCCTCTTTGTGTGAAGGCTCTAACCACTACGCTATCTCTATTTTGCTTAATTTGCATATATGTTTTATATTATCCTTTTCTGGTGTCCAAGCTGCTAACTGTAGCTAAGCAATGGGCAAACCCACACAAACACGTGCAAATACGGGCAGCTATATCGGATGAAATAAAAAAAATAAAAAAATCTTTCTATTTTTAATTTTGTCAGTTGTTTAACATATGGGGGAGTGTAGTGTTACATTGTGCACGTGTGAGCAGACTCACTCATGTAACTTGACATTGCGGCATTTCTTCATTGCAGGGGCGTGGATTTTTGGACTGCTCGGCAGTCCGACATGCCCCCTACACTCGTCCACACTCCGTGTAAGCTTTAGAGTTGAGGCAGCGCACCCTCATTAATATGCTTGGTGCGCTGCCATCATAATCTTAGACTGGCACTTCCATGTGAGACTAATCTAGTCTTACATGGAAGATTAGTAAATCCTGGGGTTTATCTTTTTTAAGAATAGGAGAAACAAGAGTATTATGGCAAGAGGCGGGAGCAACTAAAGATGTCCTGACACTTTCAAATACCTTCAATAAAAGATTTATTATATTCTCAGGCATTAATTTATATAATTCCAGGATTGTCACATCAGGTCCTGGTGCCTTATTTGTTTTAATGTTACTGATTTGCCCCAGGAATCACAAAGCTCCATTCAAGAATAAGACTCTTCTCGCATGGAGTGGTTTGTGTCCGTTTAGAATAGCAGTGCGCCGTGCATATGCATGAAGGTGCACTGCTATCTAATCTAAATGGACATGAACCAAGAGCGAGTGCAGGGGGCGTGTGTCAGCAGTGCCTGCACATGTAACACACCCCCTTTTCTCAGAAAGTGCCGTACGGCACTTTCTGACACAGATGAATGTCAAGTTCTATAATATAACAGCCTGGCTATAATATTATATAGTTAATGAGTGTCCACAGACACTGAAATGTAAGTAGCTAACAGCTCAGTGTCTGCAGACTCTGAAAAAAAACACAAACACCTAGAAGACACCAGCCTTCAAGTGCATACCCCCAAATGTATGCATTCTTGCCCTACATGCATGGAAGCAGCAGGGCAAGAGGAAAGCAATAGAAATTTAAAAATGTATTTTTTTCATCAAATAAATACGAAGTTTAAGCAGTGCTCATCTTGTTTGCGAGGTGCGCCACTATGCTTAGCCTGGCTGAAATCCTGAAAATGATAGACAAGTGCTACTGTGATAGAAAACATCATCAAGCTGCTGTAGCATAGTGGTGCTGCCATAGTATAGCATGTAAAACATGTTTGTTTCGAATGCCCCCTCTGCCAAATTATTTAATAAACTTTTAAGGAATTTAAATGATAGATGTCAATCATATGGCTCACATATAGCACAGTAGGGGTGAGAATTTGTAAAATATAAATGTAAAAAGTAATTTATAAATTTAATGAAAAAAATAGATTTAAGCAATGCTTTGCTAGTGTAAGCATTGCTTAACTGCTTTCAGCTCTGCTTAGCTGGTGTAAGCATTGCTATGTGGATTTGCATGGAGCTAAGCATAGTTCAGCATATTAAAACTGGCCAATCAAGAAAAAGTGCAAGAAAATTGCCCTATTTAAACTGCACAGGCAGAAATACAGCCATAACCATTTGGGATTGCTCATAGCAGGACTAAAATGTCTGGCGTTGGTGAAGGTGTTCACTTCCGAGCACAATGTTGGAGCATCCAGGAGTCCAGGGTTATGATTGGGTTCCTAGTTTAAAACCATGATGGCAGGCTGCTGCAGGGCCACTACCAGGGTTCACAGTACAAAGTGGAGGCCTGGGACAAGCTTGCACGTAATCTCACCAGTGCCACTGGCATACCACAGACTGGTGAGCTAGTATATTACCACCATAATGACCTGAAGTGGAGGAGGGGTGCACTCTTGGACCAGTGGATCCAATAAGCCCGAGCGCAGGATGTCCCACCTGTCTGTAAGTATGCAGTCTTATGTAACTCTAAGTATGGAAAAAGTTCAATTTGTGACTGTGCAGGTGTGATTAATGTGTGATGCCTCCCCATACAGTTGCTACAGAGAGGTCCCAGAATGTTGAGGCTCATGCCCAGTGACTGGCCTGGCTGCATCGGCAGTATGGTGAGTACAGAATACCCCTAATATTAGCAGTAAGAAATCAAAATTATAGTAATGGTAGTACTGCCTGTATATATAATTGTGATGTAAAAGTCAGGAATAAATGCCTGTGTCAGACTGCCAGCATTACAATGGTGTATTCCTAGCTGCTGTGTAATACAGATGTCAGTAGCAAACAAGGTACAATATGCAGGAGATGAATATTAGAATATGTATGAGTATGTCTGAGTGAACCTGACAAGAAAGTGCCATGTCAGGGCTACTGTAACACTTAGAAATGAAAAGCATTCCCCTGTGCAGATTATGCAGGAATAGTAATTGTGAATGTCTGAGTTGTACACACTGTGTGTGTCATCTCACTTATATCTGAAAAATAGAAATGTGTATGTCCTGCAGAATGCATTAACTGAGTTAAACTGATTTAGGACTGCTTGTCTTCATACTTTAGAATGGGCATGTTAAATAACTGAAAAAAAGAAACAGTACATATTTCCATCAGAATGTGTTTTACTTGTTTGTCTGCCAGCATTGTCCTGTGTTAACTTTTCAACTTCAGCTCTATGTACCTGTGAATGTACTGAAAAAATGTGTAAGACTAACAGGTGCAGACTTAAAACCTACACTGTGTACTCAGGAATCTAAATTGCAGTATTTCATTGTAAAACAGTCAAATGTGCAATCCAGCTAATGTGCATATGTTTCACAAACAGTGACACCAATGTGTTGTGTATGCATAATTTGTACTGAAAATAGGAAACAAATAATGCAACATGTCATAATAAAAGTACTGTGCACAAAAATATGTACTAGATAGAAATGTCACGAGCAACATACAGTAGCTCAGTCTGATAAGGACTAGGTCTGTAGTTCAATTTTGCACACACACCACTGTTCGAATCCAGGGACCACCACTAATATCTCAGTCTGGTTCTACAGTTGTAAACTGCAATCTGAATAGAAAAAGTAATGTACTGCAACACATACATTTTCCATACAGGGCACACGGGTAAAGAAATCTAAATAGAAATACTAGTATGATGTGTATAACTATGAAAGGTGTACCAGTGATGTGTTAATCAGCCCACAGTCCTACAAATAGATGCAAGCTAGACATCCACACTCTGTAGTCTGGCCCAGACAAGCCCCTCAAGTGTTACACTGTCATGGATAGTTTCCCCAGTTGCCAAGAAACCTGCCACAGAGAATGTCACAGTAGATGTATGTGAAAGGCACAACACACACTCCAGGGCCTGCAGCTAATATGTGAATCTTAAATATGTGTAGACACTGCAATGTAATGCGCACACAGTTCATCTACACATGTCCACAAGTAAAGAAAGTGGTATAGAAACAGATCTGATGTGCATAACTAAAATAAGGGTACAACTGCTCTGTTGATATCTACAGCTGTTGGGTGTGCTGTAGCAGCTCCATGGCCCAGGTAGAGTGTAAGTGTTGTCAGAATGTAGAGTAGTGAATAGTAGTATACTGACAAATATATTTGATAGCAGGTGTCAATTGAATCTGTTCCCTTCCCCCACCACTCAACTGATCCAACCATCACACTGAAACCAACATGGGCATGTTCCTAAACAAACCACTACTGTTGGGACCATTGTTCCATTTGGTTTATCATTGTTTAAACTGTGTGCATACTAATATTCCCTGTTGAATAATCATTTTATTGCCTGCCTGACATAACACTAACTGGCATGCTGTTGCAACCCTGAATGCCATTCCATATATGTATTGGTTCTGTTTGCTATGGCACTGTTATAATTGCACTGTTTTGGGTAAATGGAAATATCCATGCATGCTATTTTGACTAATGTTGTAATGTGTTGTGCATGAATAACCAATATTCATTGTTAATTTCCACACCATAGCACATATGGGAAGGCAGATCCCAGCGGATTTGCCTTTCCCACCTCACCTGGCCGAGGCACCGGGTCCCAGCACATCTGGGACCCAACCCAGGCCTCCCTCATCTGTTGTTCCTGCACCACCCTCAGGTGTAACTGCTGCAGGGGGTGGGGCTTACCCCCCCTGCACGTGGGCGCAGTGAGGATG
>NC_056739.1:471743756-471841256 GCF_019279795.1 Protopterus annectens
CAGAAGTGGCAAACATCATGACACCCATGCAGACAGACAATAGAAGTATGACTGCCGAATCTTACACAAATGCACTTTATAAGCACTTACACGAGTGCATGGATCATGCTATCCCTAATAGAACCAAGATGTTATCCTCCAAAAAAAGGAAGCCAATGTGGTGGTCCCCTGCCATAAACAAACTCTACAACAGAAGAAAGAAACTGTTGCAAAAAAGAGTAAAATCCCATGACTGGAGGAACTCCCTGGTCAACCTCAGTAAGAAGCTGAGATCCCTCATAAAATCCTCCAAAGCTAGTTACAAAAACAAAATTGCCACTGACTCTAAAGACAACCACAAAGCATTTTATAGCTATGTCAAGAATCTAAATGGGAACACTCAGATCTGCTCTGAGTTACAGCACAATGGCACTAAATATACAGAACCAACTGATATTGCCAACATCCTAGAAGATAGGTTCAGTGCTAACTTTACCCCCCTCTCACCCCCTAGAGGGCCCATCTCTATACCGGAAGAATGCAAAGTTCCTATAATCACGGCTGCACAGGTAAAAAACACACTCTCTAAAGCCAAGAACACAGCATCCATGGGACCTGACAATATCCCAGTCTGCATTCTACATGAACTACAGAATGAACTGGCACCCTACCTAAGTACCATGTTCAATCATAGCCTCACCTCAGGCTTTATACCCACTGAATAGTGCACTGCAACGGTTATCCCACTCCACATAGGGGGAGTCACGATGGACCCCGGGAACTACCATGCCATTAGCCTGACGAGCCTGGTCTGCAAGGCCATGGAACGTATCATCATGGAACTCATAAACAAAGACATTGGTAATCTCCAAACTCTGGACCCTACCAAGTTTGGATTTGTAAAAGGCAGATCATGTCTCCTAAACCTGATTGACTTCTTTGAAGCATCACCAAAGCCATAGATGAGGGTAAAATGGTTCACACAGCTTATCTAGAGCTCGTCAAGGCTTTCAATACCATCCCCCACTCTGGAATTATAGATAAGCTCACTAAACTAGGTATAAATCCCTATGCCACAAGATGGGTTGCCAACTGGCTCATGGACAGAACCCACACTGTGAAAGTAGTGGATTCCAAATCCGACATCAGACCAGTGACAAGTGGAGTACCACAGGGTTCAGTCCTGGGTCCTCTCCTGTTTGGTATCTACTTCTCTGAAGTGCAGGCCAACACAAAAGGTCTTTGGCTAACAAAGTTTGCAGATGACTGCAAACTAGGAGCCATAATCGAAACTCCTAACGATGTGGACAAACTACAAAAAGGCCTCACTGAGACAGATACCTGGTGTCAAAGCCATGGCCTGAAGCTCAATGCCAAAAAGTGTATTGTCATCCCCTTTGGTAAAAACTCTTTACCCATGAACTACCACATAGCTGGTAGTCTACTTAATGCAGAAAATGTGATAAGAGACCTCGGGACACAGGTGGACAGTAGTCTCTCCTTTGATAATCACATCGCCACAGTGGTCAGGAAATCCTTCTGCATGGCTCATCTCATCACAAAAGGATTCTCATCCAGAAAAAAAGAGGTCATTGTTCCCCTCTACTCATCACTCATTAGACCCATTATAGAGTACAATGCCCCTTTTGGTATGTACCTCACAAGACATCTACAACAACTGGAAAGACCACAGAAACACCTCACAAAGAGGATTACTGGCCTCAAACAGATGCCCTATGCAGACCGTCTCAAAAAACTACAGCTTTACTCCATCGCATATTGCCTACTCAGGGGCGATCTCTGCCTAACATACAAAGCTATGTCAAACCCAGAGCTGTTGGACATGCTCCACTTAAAGAAATCCCAATCCCTCCGAGCTACACACTTTAGGGACCTAAACCTTGTCACCACAATAAACAGAACATGCTTGAGGGATAGATTCCTGTCCCAGAGACTTCCCATACTCTGGAACAGACTACCTATCTATGTCAAACAGAGCTCCTCATTAGCACTCTTCAAGAAAAATCTTGATGATTGGATGGGAAATGGGAAATTCACCATGGGGATCACTTATGTGGCTCTGCTCGACAGGGGCACAGGAAAATAATTTTTTTGGGTGGTGAAAGCCAGGGTACATTTTTTGGCTAGGCTTGTATGGGCCCAGGGCCGATAGCCTAGTACCTACCTATGAACCTATGAACCTATGACATATGGACAAAGCTTGGTATATAGGTGGAGGACAAAGGCTGGGACACAGGGCCATATTTGTAATATTGCTGTTATACACTATGAAAGTTGCTGGTGTTACAGGATTGGTTGCAACATACCCTTGCTCAGGAATATGAAGTCCGAAACACAAACGGATGTAGCCATGTACTGATAGCACTCAACAGAGAGAATGCCACTGATATATCAGAGACAAGACCTGTGTGGTGAACAGACAAAACATAACAGCCAATCCTCTGGCCATCATGTGGATAGGCCCTCAGTTGAGAGCTATGCAGACAGAAACTAGCATGTACACATAAACCCTGTAAAACTAGCGGCATGCAATGCATATAACAACAATACTCACACTGTCTAGAGGTCTGGAACCTTATACAAATATGTAGATGGCCTGTGTCTGCAAGTCCTGTTGTAAGAGGTATTGCTACCTGCTGCCTGTAACACTGTTGCCACACACAGGATGGATGTCTTCCATACAGGAAAGGTAAAGGGACAATGCCCACATGATGTATTAATTTATAGTAGTGGGTTGCCATGACAGTGGTAATTGGAAGTGCTACACAGCTGGCTGCATGCAATTAGCAAATGGTGAACACTGATTGGTGCAGTGGCTATTACCTGATCATGAGCATCACCTACAAAATCCATGCTGCAACCTAGTCAAAGCAGTTCAATCCCTGTAGCGGAGAGAGAGAGAGAGAGAGAGAGAGAGAGAGAGAATTAAAACTACAAACTAAATCAAAACAAAAGTATATAAAAGAAGGGACACATAAAGTGTACCTAGAAGAAAGGACAATACTACAACGGGTATGTGAAACATAGCTTTGCTAGAAAAGCTCACCCAGACTCTGTTGCACTTTGCTGTGAGGGAAAGGTTAGTTTGTTTTTTATTTGTTGTATTTTGTATTTTTTATTGCCTTTTTCTATTTTGAATACTGTGATTTGTTTTCTTTACCTTGTGTTTTACTTGTATTCTGCTTTTAACTGCATATTAAAACTTGAAAAGAGAGCACAGCTCTGTCTCTTGTGAGTCAGGCAAAACGTTTTTCCCCACCTTCCCACCCAGTTACTGCTGTGTTCTTAAACATCACTGTCTTTCTAGTTGCCTGCCCCTTATGTTAATTTGACCATATATCTCATTTCCTCTCTGCTTTTACTGGCTTGTGTGAGTAAGTGCAAAATTATCATTTTGTGAAATCACTCCCCTTCAACTATTTTAATTTATTGGCCATCCTACTGTATTCCATAGTACTAGAAAAGTGACCACTCCCTTTCAATCTATCTTGCTGTTTTAAAAATAGTGACTCTCCACTAAAACTTAACTTTTTAGACAGGTAAAATTTAAGTTACCCACTTTCACATCTAACTCCTCTAGTGCACACTGCAATGTTTAAGATAAACCATTTTTGTTCATCTTACCTTTAAGCATCCCTGTGACTAGCACTTGTTCTAAAACCTGCTGGAAAGCACTAGGAAGCCTTAAACTGATACAAGCACTCAACTCTTATTGTTAATAAGGAGGAATTAATCATAGGCACTAAACAGCCTATAATTGCAAAGTGCCTTGCTAAGGTAAATAAAAACAGCTCTTGTACTTTACAAAAATAAGCACCAAACCAGGCATGTCCAAGGGTCAGCTTCCAGTGATTTTTCCTGTCCACCTGGTGAATCTGGGCATACTGGGGCAATGCAGCAATTGCATCATATATGCAGACAACCCTCTCCTCCTACCACCCAACACTACAACCTGCGAGAGATGTACATACATAGCCAAACTATAAACAAAGCTCTCTCCACCCAAGATTGTGATAGACAGTCAAGAGGAGAAGGTTAACACTCGCGTTACACCTCAAGCAACACATAGCCCTTCTAAATCCACACCACCAACACCCTCACATAGCAACACTAAACCCTCATATGCAGAGGCCCTTAACAGTAACCTGCCCAAGCAACAAGGACCACCGAAGCTGCAATGCAAACAAACACCAATCACAACCAAAGTGTCACACAGCTCACAACACCAGTGTGCCACCCAACAACAGCCCCTAAGGCAAGACAACGTACCCAACACTTTAGTCATAGGTGACTCTATAGTCAGGCACACTGATGTCCCACTCACCAGGCTGAACAAGAAGAAAATTACAGTCATCTGCCTGTTGGGTGCCAGGATTTGCCACATAATGCATGCACTGAAGTCACTCCATAACAAGTACAGATATGACTCTGTCATTGTCCATGTTGGAGTGAATGACTTAAGATGAACCTCCCTGGACTACATGAAAAGAGACATAGAAGAGCTCTTGAATCATGTGGCCTGGACAGGTATGACCTTAGTAGCATCCTGCCTTTGCCCAGAATGATACCACAGTATAAGGACAAAATGATTGACTTCAGCAATTGGCTAAGCATCTGGTGTCATTCAAAGGGAATCCAGTATCTGTCTGCCTGGGATGACAGAGCACAATGCTTTCCCAGAGATGGTCTGCACCTGTCTCCCCTGGGATTCAGGTTACTGGTTAAGGCTCTTGCCACCCCTATAGTGCCTTTTTTAGGCAAAGTTCAAAGGACAAAACCACCATCGTAATGGGTACAAGCATGAAAAATCTGAAGGTAATGTTACTCGATGCTAGGAGTCTAAACCTCAAAATGCACTCTCTTGAGGCACTCATAAAAATGGAGAACATCGATATCTGTGCAGTAACTGAGACCTGGTTTAAGGCTCCAGAGACCACCCCTGCAATACCAGGTTAAAACTCTTACCACACTTTTTGGCCATCAAATCAGGACTGAAATACTAAAGGTGGAGGAGTGTCCATATTCACCAAGTATATTGCCACCACCAGGCTAGTTGCCCAGCACAATGCATTTGAAATTCTCCAGGTGCAACTAACACTATATAAGACTGCAATCCAAATTGTAGCTTGCTACAGATCCCCCACCATGCCTCAAGGTTCTCACTACACCTTTCTAAACATATTGAAAAATATTAAGATACAGCCAAACACCCTAACACTGGGTGATTTCAACTACCCTGCCATTAACTGGGAAAACTACTCATGTACCAACACCTTTGCCCAACGGTTCTTGGAATTCATAAATTCCCATGCCCTGGATCAACTAATCCATAGTCCCACCAGGGGCTCCAATATCCTAGACTTAGTCATTACTAACATGGGAAATTGATGCTCCACACCTATGGTCACCCACTCGTTGGTCAGGTCTGACCATAAGCTAATCACCCTTGATATCCACATCC
The DNA here is from genome assembly GCF_019279795.1 of Protopterus annectens. Taxonomy (NCBI): domain Eukaryota; kingdom Metazoa; phylum Chordata; order Ceratodontiformes; family Protopteridae; genus Protopterus; species Protopterus annectens. Next base: position 471,749,218 of record NC_056739.1, read on the forward strand.
CTCCTCCACCCCCCAGTAAGGAAACTTCTGTAAAAAAACTTCTCCAAAGCCAACTTCTTGCTACTCAAGTCAGAAGTGACAAACTTCATGACACCCATGCAGACAGGAACTGATAGTTCCACTGCTGAATCCTACACTAAAGCACTGTACAATCACATCCACTTGTGCATGAATCGTGCCATCCCAAATAGAACCAAGATGCTCTCCTCCAAAAAAGGAAGACAATCTGGTGGTCCCCTGCCATAAACAAACTTTACAACAAAAGGAAGAAACTGTTGAAGAAAAGAGGAAAATCCCAGGATACAAAAAACTCACTTATCAGCCTCAGTAAGAAGCTGAGATCCCTCATAAAATTCTCCAAAACTAGTTATGAAAATAAAATTGCCAAAGATTCCAAAGATAACCACAAGGCATTATATAGCTATGTTAAGAATCTAAATGGCAATGTTCAGATCTGCTCTGAGCTACAACAGAATGGCATTAAATATACTGATCCCAAGGATATTGCCAATATCCTGGCAGATCGATTCAGTGCCAACTTCACCCCCCTCTCACCCCCTAAGGAGCCCATCTCAATACTGAAAGACTGCCAAATTCCGATAATAACAGCCACAGCCGTAAAAAACACACTCTCCAAAGCTAAGAATACAGCATCCACGGGACCAGACGACATCCCAGGCTGTGTACTACATGAACTACAAAGCGAACTGGCATCTCACCTAAGTGTCATATTTAATTATAGCCTCACCTCAGGCTTCATGCCCACTGAGTGGTGCATCACTATGCTTATCTGACACCACAAGGGGGGATCATCCTTGATCCTGGGAACAACTGCCCTATCAGTCTGACAAGCCTGATCTGAAAGGCCATGCAACGTATTATCATAGATCTCATAAACAAAGACATTGGCAACCTTCCAACACTGGACCCCACCCAGTTTGGGTTTGTGAAGGGCTGATCTTGTCTCCTAAACCTGATTGACTTCTTTGAATCAGTCTCCAGAGCAGTGGACAAGGGTAAAGTGGTCCACACAACCTATCTGGACCTCGTCAAGGCCTTCAACACTATCCCCCACTCTGGAATCATAGATAAACTTACTAAGCTGGGCATTAATCCCTACATCACTCAATGGTTGCTAACTGACTTACTAATAGAACCCACACTGTAAAAGTAGCTGATTCCAAATCCAGCTCCAGACAAGTGACAAGTGGAATACCTCAGGGTTCAGTCCTGGGACTGCTCTGGTTTGGCATCTACTTCTCTGAAGAACAGGCCAACACTAAGGGACTCTGGCTAACAAAGTTCTCAGATGACTGCAAACTGGGAGCCATTATTGAATCCCCAAATGATGTGGATATTCTACAAAAGGGCCTTACAGAAACAAATGCTTGGTGCCAGAGCCATGGGCTCAAGCTCAATACCAAGAAATGTATAGTTATCCCCTTTGGGAAAAAAACACGTATCCGTGAATTACCATATCATTGCTGGAACCTGTGTCTAACAGAGCTCTTTTCAAACTATCTGAAAATATACAGAGCTAAGTATATTTTCTTGGTTCTTCAGAATTGTGTACTGTAAATTGTTGCCGGACTAATTTTATTCAGAGTTGTGCACTGTTATTTTTGATTCACTGTATAGTTTTTCAGATCTCTGCTGAAAGTGCTTTGTCCCTCCCACCCTTGCTATTTCTGGTTTGTTGTTTAAATTTGGTGGCTTTTCCAGTTGACTGCCCCACTGTAGATTTGATCTGGGCACTCCCCCCAGTCCCATCTCTTTACCACATTCTACCTAATACAATCCTTCTGCACTTGTTTTTAGTCATTTTTAATTTAATTGCATTTTTTAAGCTGTGTTTGGTCTAATATTGCTACATACTCAAGTGTGCTAGCTTGCACTTCATTTGAATTATTTTTACTGCTGTTTTAGCTACTTTTCTGTAAAAAAAAAAAAAAAAAACTCTAAGTGTATTTCCTACCTTTCCTGTAACTAGTGTAGTCCAGATACAGATTTGCTGTATCCAGGACTGTATGTACGCTTCTGAGCCCCCAAGCCTTTCTATGTAGGAGGGAAGCCTTCTAGCTTGCCAGTGGGAGTGGTGAGCACTAGTTAACCTGTCTACAACATAAGGAGTTGTTCAAGCCCAGAAATTGTAGTTATTGGCCATCTGGGCAATCTTCTCCATCTCTCTCAACTTTCTGATTTGAAAGCCTGCATTTGCACTTGTTTCTTTCCTATAACTAGTCTAGTGCAGATACAGATTCTAAGTTTTAGCACTTGAATTTGCTTATTCATGCTCAGCACTTGTTCAGAACTTGTTGTAAGCACTAATAAGCTACTAATTACTATAGCACTCAACCTTCCTCGTTACCTAGAGAAAAACAGTTTTTGCACTTACTTTCCTCACTTGCTTAGAGAAAAACAGTTCTTGTACTCACTTTCCTCACTTGTCTAGAGGAAAATAGTTTTTATTCAGGCATGTCCAAGGGTCAGCTCCCAGTGTTCTCTCCTGTATATCTGATGAATCTAGGCATCATGAGCAGTGACTGAGACCTGGTTCAAGGCTCCAGAGAGCACCCCTACACTACCAGGCTATAACTCATACCACACTTTTCGGCCATCTAACCTGGACCAGAACACCAAAGGTGGAGGTGTGTCCATATTCATTAAGGATATCCACACCTCATGTACACAGACAGCCCTCTCCTCCTACCACCCAACACTACAACCTGTGAGAGATGCACTTATCTAACCAAACTGAAGGTAAAGCACTCTCCAACCAAGACTGCATTTGACATTCAAGAGGAGAAGGTAAACACTTGCACCACACCACACTAATCACATAGTCTAACTAAATCTACACCACCAAAATCCACACATAGAAACGCAAAAACATTCGCAGAGGCTCTCAATAATAATCTGCCCAAGCAACAGAGACCTCCAAAGCAGAAATGTAAGAAACTTCCACCCCCCAACACAACCCAAGTGACACATAGCCCACAGACTAAGTGTGCCACTCAACCACAGCCAATAAGGCAAAACAACGTATCCAACACACTAGTCATAGGTGACTCTATAGTCAGGCACACAGATGTCCCACTCACCAGGCTAAACAAGGAGAAGGTTACTGTCAGCTGTCTGTCAGGTGCCAGGATCTGCCACATAACCCACGCACTCAGGTCACTCCACAACAAATACAAATGCAACTCTGTCATTGTCCATATCGGTGTGAACGACCTGAGACATACCTCCCTGGACTGCATGAAAAGAGACATGGAAGAGCTCTCTGATCTTGTACCCCAGGCAGGTATGACCCTAGCCCTGAGTGGCATTCTGCCATCACCCAGAATGATACCACAGTACAAGGACAAAATAATTGACTTCAACAATTGGCTAAGCTTCTGGTGTCATTCTAAGGGGATCTAGTAGCTGTCTGCTTGGGATGACATGGTCAACAGACCATGATGCTTTGCAAGAGATGACCTGCACCTGTCACCAGTGGGATTCCGGATACTGGCTAAGGCTCTTGCTGCCCCTATAGTGCCTTTTTTAGGCAAGGTTCAAATGACAAATTCACCACTGTAACAGGAACAGGCAAGCAAAAACTGAGTGTAATGCTAGTCAATGCTAGAAGTCTAAATCTCAAAATACACTCACTTGAAGCACTCCTTAAAATAGAGAACATCGATATCTGTGCAGTGAATAAGACCTGGTTCAAGACTCCAGAGAGCACCCCTGCACTACCAGGCTATAACTCATACCACACTTTTCTGCCATCTAAACTGGACCGGATCACCAAAGGCAGAGGTGTGTCCATATTCATTAAGGATATCCACACCTCTAGCCTAGTTGCTCAGCATAATGCATCCGAGGTTATTCAAGTGCAGCTAACTCTGGGAAAAACTGCAGTCCAAATTGTAGCTTGCTACAGATTCCCCCACCATGCCCCAGGATTCCCACTCCTCTTTTCTTGATGTACTGGAAAATATTAGGGTTCAAGCAAACACACTAATAATGGGCGATTTCAACTACCCCACCATTAAATGGGAAAACTACTCATGTACCAACTCCTTCCCACAATGCTTTCTGGAATTCATAAACTCCAATGGCCTGGATCAGCTTATCCACACCCCCTCCAGAGGCAACAATATCCTAGACCTAGTCATTACCAACATGAGTGACCGGTGTTGCACACCTGAAGTCATCTCCTCGTTGGTCCGATCTGACCATAAGCTAATCACCCTTGATATCCACATCCAGCCCCCACCCCCCATTAAGGAAACCATGGTAAAAAAATTCTGCAAAGCCAACTTCATGCTTCTTAAGACAGAAGTGGTGAACTTCATGACACCCATGCAGATGGACAATACAGTTACGACTGCTGAATCCTAAACAAATGCACTCTATAAGCAGTTACACGGGTGCATGGTCGTGCTATCCCAAACAGAACCAAGACGCTATCCTCCAGAAAATGGAAGCCAACCTGGTGGTCCCCTGCCATAAACAAACTGTACAACAGAAGGAAGAAATTGTTGCAAAAGAGAGTAAAATGCCATGAGTGGAGGAGCTCCCTGGTCAGCCTCAGTAAGAAGCTGAGATTCCTTATAAGATCCTCCAAAGCTAGCTACAAAAACAAAATTGCCACTGATTCCAAGGACAACCACAAAGCATTCTATAGCTATGTCAAGAATCTCAATGGCAACATCCAGATCTGCTCTGAGTTACAGCACAACGGCACAAAAATTACAGAACCAACTGATATTGCAAACATCCTGGCAGATAGGTTCAGTGCTAACTTTACCCCCCCTCACCCCCTAAAGGGCCCATATCTATACAGGAAGAATACAGAGTCCCTGTAATCACAACTAAGCAGGTAAAAACTGCACTCTCTAAAGCCAAAAACTCAGCATCCATGGGGGCGGACAACATCCCAGGCTGCATTGTACACGAACTTCAGGACAAACTGGCTCCCCACCTAAGCACCATGTCAATCATAGCCTCACATCAGGCTTTGTACCCACTGAATGGTGTACAGCAACAGTTATCCTACTCCACAAAGGGGGAGCCACCACTGATCCCGGGAACTATCGCCCTATTAGCCTGACAAGCCTGGTCTGCAAGGCCATGGAACATATCATCATGGAACTCATAAACAAAGAAATCGGTAACCTCCAAACTCTGGATCCCACACAGTTCAGGTTTGTGAAAGGCAGATTATACCTCCTGAACCTGATCAACTTCCTTGAAGCAATCACCAAAGCCATAGATGAGGATAAGGTGGTTCACACAGCCTATCTTGACCTCGCCAAGGCTTTTGACAACATCCCCCATTCTGGAATGATAGCTAAACTCACTAAACTAGGTATAAATCCCTACATCACAAGATGGGTTGTCAACTGGCTCACTGACAGAACCTACACTGTAAATGTTGCACACTCCAAATCTGACCTCAAACCAGTGACAAGTAGAGTACCACAGGGTTCAGTCCTGGGATCTCTCCTGTTTGGTATCTACTTCTATGAAGTACAGGCTAACACAGAAAGCCTCTGGCTAATGAAGTTTGCAAATGACTGCAAATTAGGAGCCATAGTCGAGTCCCCAAATGATGTGGAAATCCTACAGAAGGGCCTCGCTGAGACAGATGCTTGATGTCAGAGCCATGACTTCAAGCTCAATGCCAAGAAGTGCATTGTCATCCCCTTTGGTAAAAACTCTGTACCCATGAACTACTACATAGACAGCAGTCTACTTAACACCGAATGTGTGATAAGAGACCTTGGGACCCAGGTGGACAGTAGACTGTCCTTTGATAGTCACATCGCTACAGTAGTCAGGAAGTCCTTCTACATGGCACATCTCATCACAAAAGGGTTCTCAACCAGGAAAAAAAGAGGTCATTGTTCACCTCTACTCGACACTCATTAGACCCATTATAATGTACAACACCCCTTTTGGAATGTACCTCACAAGACATCTGCAGCAGCTGGAAAGGCCACAGAAGTACCTCACAAAGAGGATTACTGGCCTCTAACAGATGCCCTACACTGACCATCTCAAAAAACTCCAGCTTTACTCCATAGCATATTGCCTACACCGAGGTGATCTCTGCCTAACATATAAAGCTATGTCAAACCCAGAGCTGTTGGACATGCTACACCTAAAGAAATCCCAATCCCTCTGAGCTACATGCTCTAGGGACGTAAACCTTGTCACCACAATAAACAGGACATGCTGGAAGGATAGATTCCTGTCCCAGAGACTTCCCATACTCTGGAACAGGCAACCCATCTATGTCAAGCAAAGTTCTTCATTAGCACTCTTCAAGAAAAATCTTGATGAGTGGATGGGAAATAGGAAATACACCCCGAGGATCACTTCTGTGTCTCTGCTTGACAGTGGTATAGGAAAATAACTTTCTTGGGTGGTGTAAGCCAGGGAACCTTGTTGGCTAGGCTTATGTAGGCCCTCAGGCCAATAGCCTAGTACCTACCTATGAACCTATGAACATAGGTGGCAGTACACTAAACACCGAAAGTGTGATAAGAGACTTAGGGACACAGTTGGACAGTGGCCTCACCTTTGATAACCACATCGCCACAACAGTCAGGAAATCCTTCTATGTGGCACACCTCATTATGAAGGGCTTTTCATCCAGAAAAAAGAAGGTCATTGTCCCACTGTCCCCGTCCCTCATTAGACTCATTATAGAATACAATGCCCTGTTTGGTATGTACCTCTCAAGACATCTGCAACAACTGGAGAGGCCGCAGAAATACCTCACTAAAAGAATCAAAGGCATAAAGCAGATGCCCTATGCTGACCATGTAAAAAACCTCCAGCTATTGTCTGTCACATATAGTCTACTCAGAGGTGATCTCTGCTTAACATACAAGGCCATGTGAAACACAGAGCTGTTGGACATGCTACACTTAAAGAAATCTCAATCCCTCAGAGCCACACGCTCCAGGGATCTAAACCTTGTCATCACAATGAACAAAACATGCTGGAGGGATAGGTTCCTAACCCAGAGACTCCCCAGACTCTGGAATACACTGCCAATACATGTCAAGCAGAGCACCTCGTTGGCTCTCTTCAAAAGGAACCTTGACGACTGGATGGGAAATAGGAAATTCCCCCCGGGGATCATGTCAGTTGCCCTGCTAGACAGGGGTCCAGGGAAGTAAATATTGTCGGAAGAAATAGCCAGGGAATTGTTATGGCTAGGCCTGTATAGGCCATAGGGTCAATAGCCTAGTACCAACCTATGAACCTATGAACATATATGCATGTAATGAATGTAGTACTTGGTCTGTAATAATAGCTTAGAGGATGTGGAAAGATTTATATGTGCCATCATGATTTCCTGTTGTAATGATGTCCTGCTGAACAACTGCTATGGACATAGCATCAGGTCCTGTGGGCAGTGGGCCATACCTGTCAGCTGTGCAGATCAGCACTGAATGACAATATGTAAGCCATCATAGTGTGTATTCTGTACCTCAAGGCATGTATATTAGTGTGGCAAATAGCTGGAAGTGGAAGTAATGAAGTTATGACAGACACATGAGTTTCAGACCCCACCACCCGCAGGACAGTCATGTTAACATGAAATGTATCATGCACAAATGTCATAGGTTTGTAATAGGCTTACCTGCAATCTATCACTATATATACCCCCCCTAATGTTAGGCTGTGTCCACATGTGACACCCTTCTGTTTCGTAGCAAAGCATAACAGTGCAGCTGTGGAGGAAGGTGAGTTAGAGCGTGTGGACCTGATGTTTGAATGCACTCCATATATATATATATATATATATATATATATATATATATATATATATATATATATATATATATATATATATATATATATATATATATATATATATATATATATATATATATATATATATATATATATATATATGTGTGTATACAGAGATATATATATATATATATAGATATATAGATACATAGATATAGATATAGATATAGATATAGATATACATGTATGTCTACAGATATACAGACACACAGACACACACACACACACACACACACACACACACACACACACACACACACACACACACACACACACACACATATATATATATATATATATATATATATATATGAAAACATATATATACACACACACACACACACACACACACACACACACATAAATTTATGTATGTATGTGTGTGTGTGTGTATATATATATATATATATATATATATATATATATATATATATATATATATATATATATACATTTCCCCTACTGTTGAATGACAGTGCTGCACAATATGTTTGAGGAAACATCACACATATCTACACACACACACACACACACACACACACACACACACACACACACACACACACACACATATATATATATATATATATATATACAGTAGCAAGGGGGTGCGAAATGGACAGTTATGTCTGGTGTGAAATCCATGTTGGGAACACATTGTCCTTGTTTGTGAAGGTGAGATTGGTATGTTGGGGAAGGATAGTAGGTATATTTGGGAGGTTGGATGGGTTGGAAGACAGACAAGACAGCATACAGGGGCAGTATATGACACATGTGGTGGGTAAACACCTTGGATGAGGAGTGTTGTTTGGAAAGTGGAAGACCATGATCCCCCAAATGAAAACAGTGGGACCAAGGTCCCGACCCATGGGCAGTCATAACTGCACCTTCATGGCCCTGAAGGTGTCTGAGCTGGGAGCTGAGCAGGAGGAGCATGCGGACCCTGTAAATGTGTACTGAGGGCCTCAAGGTTGTGTAGCACATTTCTCAAGTATCTGTGGAGCTTCCTATGTACCAGACCCTGGACCTGACTTCAGGTGACAGGATCCTGCCTGTGTATGCTCCTGTGGGGGGGAACGAGCACCATCCCCTGAGGTGGTTCCACCTGGAGGTAGTGCAGCAGATGATGAGGTCCCGAGATGGGTCCCAGATGTGCTGTGGCCTGGTAACATGGCCAGATGAGGTGGGAGTGGTGGTTCTGCTGGGAACTGGCTTCCCAAACATGCTATTGTGTCACAGCTATAGAACATATGTGGGTAGTAATAGTCCACACGATCCAGGGTTACTTCTAACAGCATACATAGATATTCCCATTAACACAAAACACCAGATTTGGAGCAGTCACATAGCAAACAGAACACATGCATATATGGAACCATAGTAGCCCTTACAATGGCATGCAGGTGACATTTTTAGCAACAGGCTACCAATGATAGTGTTTCACCATGGAACATGACTAGAAACACATTGCACTATTGGTCGTACAATACAATATATGTCCCAGCAGTAGGTTTGCTGTAAACATACATGTTGAGTTGTGTATTCAGATTATTGTTGCAGATATGGTGGGGGGAGACAGAGATGTCAATCAACAACTATTATATCCTTGCAGTATGAGGTCCTAAGACCTTTTTTCCTCGTTATGTCTTTCAGGCACCATGTCTAGACAGTGTTTGCCAGTTTATTCCCCCCAGAAAAATGATGTCATAATCAACTGCCTGGTGCAACACCACCACACCCTCTTTGGCCATACAGCCCATGATCTGCAGGAGAGGACCGCCCTGTGAAATGAGCTCATCCACAGGGTAAACAATGTTGGCCTGCATAACCGCAGTTATGAGCAGGTCCAACACTGGTGCACTGACCTCATCCGCCATGCCCATCAGCGTGCTGCTACAGTTAGGAGGAACCAGCTAGCCACAGTGGGTCATGCCATCCAGCCCCTCCTGACACATGCTGAGGAGCTCCTTGCCAGCCTCAGTGCACCTGGCCACCAGCAAAGCCAAGACCCAGCTGATAGCATTGTGGAGGTGGCTGCTACCCACACAATGGACAAGGATCATGCAGGTAAGGCCACAGGGCACATCAGTAGACCACTGTTGCTTATCCATCTGCATCTGTAGAGTTTAATCATGCATATGTGAAATAAAATATATATAGTATCTTGCTGCATTGTAGTAATAAACAGATGTGCATAATCTGTAGTATTGTGGGTTTGTACTGTTGATGTACTGAAATGTTGCTCTCACTCTGTACCAATGCCACAGGTGTGGCTACTGACATCATATCTCTCACACAACTATGTATGTCCCTCTGCTATATCTCGGGGGCAGCAGCCTGTAGCTAGTGAGTATGGTGTTGTTTGTTCAGGTTTTCCAATACACCAGCTATGTTATGGCCATGGTATTTGCCATGCACACATTTAACACACCTACCCATAATGCATGCTGTACATGTTCACTTATTGTTTCTGTTAATTGCACTGCATCACAGTGGTCACCATGGTGGCATATCTGAAGGGTATGTAAGAGTCTTGCAATATAACTAACAACCTGTCATTGCAAGATGTGTGCACAGGAATGAACATAATGGTGGGACAAATGGCCTACAATAGGAACATGTCTGAAACATCACCCTTATACAGTGCTACAACAGTGTATGTACCACTATTACAATGGCAACTGTTACAGATCTACACAATGATATATCACAATACCACATTCCACAACCCTTACAACCTGTAATGTGGTCCTAACATGAGCAATGAATGTGTAATATGGAATCCTATGTTAGGACAGCAAATATGGGGAATACATACCTTAACAAACACTGGAAGCATATGTGAGCACACATGCCAAATAACATTGCAGAAGCAGCTTTTGAGGTACTGACAGCATTCACTCTTCATGAGTATGCACCTTCCATAAAGTACAGGTCCTCAATGTCACACCAAGAAATGGTCTGCTGTCCAAGATGTATGTCCATCACATTTGCCCACTCACCTGCAACAGAGGCAGCCGTGGCTTGCACACATCTTACAAGCCATGGAAAGGATCCCATACCAAACAGGTAGCATGCAGGAGAGGGACATGTAGCCTTACCTCACATTGCATATACCATGGCAAACAGTGCAGACAGTCATGTATGTGGCATGGAAGTATGGGCCAACATTAATGTAGAAAATAAACAGATGGCCATCCAAGACAGATGATGACACATGTTGCAAACTGGTCATGGATGCTGCCTAGAAACATGCAGCAACACTGTGGGAGTTGCAGGAATGTCTAGCTAGTACTGGCTGTGCAGTACCTGTGTTGACAGTTGTCTGGACTCTGCATAAGTGTGGCCTATGTGTTAGGGTAATCAGATGGGACAGTTTTTCCACAGGAAACATCAGTCAGGGCACTCTACAGGTAGCATATGCATAACATCAAAAGTCCCCCAAAGGCATGTGTTGCAATTTGTAATGGTGTACCATGACCAAGTTTGAAACCTACAGAAAGTATCAATTAAGATACATGTGCTGCACAAGCAACACCTCACTCCACGTCAAGCCCACCATCCCCATCTGTACCTTGCTGGTGCCAGTGTGCACCTGAATGTTTGCCATTCATTAGCAGGGACTAGGCCAGTACACATGGGGTTCTGAATTTGGGACACTGCAAAATGACACTCATGTGTAGCCCATAGTTGTCAAACATCTGCAAAAAGGCCAAGGATGGGGAGGGGTGTCATCCTGAAACACAACAGTGAACTGAAGCAGACCTCCAAAGCTCACTAAGAATAGCTGTATTTGCACACAGTCAAGGTCATGAATTGTTGCAGACATAACCCTTACTCCACAGCAATAGTGAAGGCACTGCGTGACCTCCAAGGGCTGTGCACATGAGTTGACCTTGCAATCTTGCAGAGTTGGGGGACATTTGTAGGCCAGAGTGACCAAATACTGGCAAGTGCAGATGGGCCATGCTTGTATACCCTTTCCAGAAATAATGACTGCTGTAGTACACTTAACAGTTGATGCAACAAACCATCATGTTAAAGGTGTGCACACCTATGCACCCACATATTGTATGCATCTCAGTCAGCATCTGCACAACTAAGGCATTTATTTGATACTGCATTTGATTGCACAGGTCATATGTCACATATCATGTTCATGTAATGTTATCATATGCAGTATTGTGGCCCCATGGCATATCAGGGACGAGGGTGCCATGTCAATAAGGGTGTGTACACTCTTCATAGCCACAGTAAGGTGTGAAGGTTACAACTAAAAAATGTAAACTGGTAAGAATACAAAACCCACACAGTGAACTGCATCAACCCGCTTTATTATTGAACCACACAAAAATTAAAATAAAAAGTACTTAGCGCTTTCACCCAAACATCAGGGCATCAGGTTGTCAGTTAATTGTATTTTATTGCTCATACATGCACCGCTGATGAGATCTGCAAATCAGACATCAGGCATTCACTGTTGACATCTGTCCACATATCATCCCAGGTATGTGACTGGCAAACACATAGGGGCTGTGAGCAGCAGAGCAAACATAACTGACACACATATACACATTCAGCAATGGCATGTACACCTGTGAAGTATGGTGAACAGTACATGCCAGGGTGCTGAACAGGTGCACAACAATACTGTGTACATGGGTGCATTGTGTTCCAGTGGAAGGGGCATCATCTACTAACACAACTCATGCATCACAGAGATGTATAATTTTGGTAACAGGATTGCCTGTAGCTGCAGTGCATGCTGTTGAGTGCCATATGTCATGCATGTTGACAGATAGGTAATGAGAGGTCTGTGTGTTATATCTTTGTGCAACCTCACCTGTAATTGTGTGTGTGTGTGTGTGTGTGTGTGTGTGTGTGTGTGTGTGTGTGTGTGTGTGTGTGTGTGAGTGTGAGGGTGTGTGTGTACAGTTAAGCAATGACGTACAGGTCTTAAAGTGCATTTCTTGTTTTCCCCTCACAGGTGGTGAGGTGGGTCAGGGTCCCTCCTGCAGGCAAACTGATGTTAGTGTCCATACAGACTCTGACAATGATGATAGGTGTGGTGAGTCACAGGCAAGGTTGTCAGAGGCTGAAGCTGTGCCATCATTTGACATCCCACTGTTATCCACCCCATCCCTGCACACAGTCACATTGCCAATACATACCCCATTACCAGTGGCCATAGATGAGGGACAGTTGGCGGGTGGTGGCAAGGGACAGGACAGTGTGATGACTATGGCAAATGTGTCTGGACACAGCAGCCATAGCCGGATGCCCGGTGACATACCACACAGGCAGATGTACAAGGGTGCTCGTAGGAAGGCTGCTGGTCATCATGCCCCTGGCAGAAGTGCCACAGCTGGTGTCACCAGGCACATGTTTCAGGTCATCATGGAGGCTCAGGCATGTATGGAACGTTATACCAGACAGGGTCTAAGGCTCCAGAGAGCTACTCATTCTGCTGTTATTGACAACATCCATGATCTTGCAGGTGCCCACCGTTATTTTGCATAGGTCCTGGATAGACGGTTGGGTGAGATGATGGGAATCCTCGACCGTGGAATGTCTGTTCTTGAGCATGTGGTGGGAGTAGTGTGATGGCCACATGGACATAGGCCAGCAACACCAACAGGTGGAGGTCAACATGGATGCACAAGTCAGAGCCGCTCCCATAGTGGCAGTACCACCACCAGCACTGCAGGGGGGGAGCTGTCCACACCACAACATAGCAGGCCATGTGCACGTGGCCCTGGATGTTCCCAAGAGGGACCCGGAACCAGCAGACATATGCCATCATCAGGGGAAGAGTACCATATCTTGGCTTGTAGCTGGTAGTGCCAATGGAACCTCTGGCAGTCACAGTTCTCTTGTCCATGGCTGGAGATAGTGAACTGCACACCCTGGCAGGTACAGTCTACAGTTGCCCAACAAACCTCTGTATAGGGCAGCCACATGGCAGAACTGTGTGCATGCATACACACACACACATCACCAACACAGCTAGGGCAACCCCATACCTACACACATCACATCTGAACAGCCCAATTAATAATGAAACTCCCTAACACACACATGATGTCAAACAAATGGCTTAGCCTAGGTCTCTGGAAAACCCACAACAAATCCTGTGCATATGATGAAACTTGTGCCACATCCCTATAATCCATAACATCAATGCAGGGACAGACTAATATGGTTCTGATGCACAGGATGACTGTACTATGGTGTACCAATGTAATGCTGTGTAACATGTTTTCAGCACTAAAGTTTAATGCTTACATGTCAGGATGTGTAACTGTCCAGTCATGATGCATTATAGCTCTCATTAACACTGAGTGATTGTGGTCTCCATAATGTATTCTGTTTGTGTTATAGGTGTCTATGTGTCAGCAGGATGTTGGTGTGCTGTTGTTTCCTACAAGGGTATGGCACTGTGGTGGCACCTTGACTGTGCCATATCCTGGGTACAGCTGAACACAAGTCACAGGTCTGTATAACAGTTACTGCATGTGCCACATGCCTGATAGGTCTGAGGGGTATATACGGGTGAGTGCATGGTGGCAGATGTCAGCAGCCTTCCTACAGTGGGCAATGGTAAGTGTACTGGGTGGTACACACCACATGTTTGTGTATAACACACACATACACACACACACACACACACACACACACACACACACATACACACACACACACACACACACACACACACACACACACACACACACACACACACAGGTTTTGGTGTTGATACAATACACAGAGAATAATGTACACATGGATGTATGTGCTTTTGCAGGGAACCCATTTTAGCCTATGCAATTCCACCAAGACAGAATAGGCACAACATCCCATTGGGAAATAATCAATCTGTTAGTTTAATGTCATTGATGATGGTTATGGCAGGGTCTATGTCCCCTTCCCCAATGTAGTGCAATCCTCAACTTGGTAAACATAGTTGTACTTGTGTGGGTGGCACAGCCCTACACTTTGGAGGGTGTGGGATGATGTAGAACTGCAGATAGTGTGATTGGCAAGTACTTAATATGTTAACATAAACTGTACATTATTACAGCCGACTAAGTGGGAGGATACACTCAACAATAACTGCAATGATGGTGGCTGTGTCCACAAGATCCACACCCAGCTATATATACCAACCCCAGTATCGCTGTACAGATATACAGTGGGAAAGAGGGCATTTACACATCTACAACTAGTTTTGATGGAATGAATTTCCACAAGATGATACCTGTGAAATGTTAGCATTTGTCAGTCAATTCTCAGACATATGACCTCCTGGGACATGTATTTTCTGCAAACTGAAGTAGATCCCTTCACATACTCACACACTCTGTTATTTGGCAACACTGAGAGTAGAACCCCTACCTAGATACTCATTGCTACTAATGTGTGTGGCCTTAAATGCACACACCACACAGCTTTTAGGATGAGGTCTGTCCCAGGTTATTTGTTAATTGAAGAACATCACCAGGCCTTGTACAGTATGGTAATGGTAATGGGGGATACACTGGTTGTTTATGAACAATACATAGTGTGACATACTGTCATATACACATTGACAAACACACAACAGTCATACACACATCTGACAGACCTGGGTCTATCAGTGCTAACTACCTTGTCAGTGTGTCCATTCTGTTAAAGATACGTTGCACACAGCACATGCATCATTAGGCTGGATAGTGTATTCAGTTACCTGGATGGTTGATGGTGACAGTGGTTCCATACAGTGGACCTTGGGACATGTACTGGAGCTACCATGGTGTTAAGACAGCATACTCAGCACCCACACCCCACATTGGATATTGTACTCACTGAAACCCATGATAATATTCTGACATACCCACCTTCACACATTGACCAGGACTGCAATACAACCCCTTATCTATCTCAAATGTGCTACTATAGGGATATGCATCTATTGCACATGCCACAGGGATAGTAGAGTGATGCTTTGTCATGGCTCTCCTATGGTCAGCAACATCACTATCCTTTATACTGTATGGCAAAGTGTATTGTATTAGAAGAATGTGGCCTCAGAATGCTGTATCCTACAAATATAGATACTTGCGCACATACACACACTTGCCAGGATTCAGAGGGTAACCCATGCCTATCTACCCATTTGTACAACAGTGTTGTGCTGGTACTGCATGCTCCAGGTAGCCCATAGGGTGAAGAGTGTAACAAGGTACATGTAATGTCCATTACAGCAGCAGCCATATCTAACTATGGCAATGGGGGTGTAGTGGGTGTGAAGGACCTCAGGTTATTATCAACTACAGGTTTACAAACATACGGACACTGTTGTTCTCAATAATGCACACTGACACATTTGTCAGTACTGGGGTCCAAAGGTGCAGGTGTTCCTTGGTGTGTACCAGGATATTGTCCATGGAGAGATGGGAAGAGTAGGGGTTGTGGGTACAGTAGTATCATGCCACCTGCCATTTGCCAGCAGGCCATCTATCAACTGATGCCACGGGAGTGATCTTCAGGGTGAGAGTTAAATGCAACATTCAGTCATCTGATTGACTCTTTCAGATGGACAGTGAGGTGCTCCAATTGACATGTACGCAACATGTATTACATAACATGGTCAGTGTCTGTCTTGGAGACCTGTACCCAAGCATGTTCTGTTGACTGTGGTAGTGTAGCTTAGGTATCCATGGCATGTGGTGCATACAGGGTGGGGATTCCTAGCTGTGGCATTCATAACACAGCTGGGCAGACATACCAGTGTCAGTCAACCATAGATTGCCTATAAGCAGCCAATATGGATACCTGACATCTGCACATCTGTACAAAGGACAGACAGACATCAGCTAGCCAACTCGTTATGCATTAGGATAAATGTGTTGACAGACATCTGACACTGATAAGTATGCCATTACTACATGACAGCAGCCTCAATGACATGTCCTATACCCACAGTAGTCTAAAGTTAATATCCACATGTCAGATCAATATCCAGTAGCAAATACTTAATGACACATAGCTCACAAACCAAGACCACAATAGTGAGGACTCAGAGTCCATCTTTGCATGCAGGGGTGTTTGGTTCCAGTACTACAATCTGCAAACTACTCTTACTTGGGAAAGCACTGTCAACAGTAGTAATGTAATGATACACTACATACCAATGTAACTGCATATAACCTGGGATACTACTCATGTATTAAACACATTCAAATGGAAAAGAGTGTTGTACAATCCATAGATTATCAGGTGTCCCAGACAGTAGACTCACACCCCTTGCTACTGTAATGACAGCACAAAGATGCATGTTATGTACATGGAATTAAATAGTTATTAAAGATGTCATTACCCTGTTATTTTATCAGATTGGAATGTGATCACTGGTTACCAGGGCTGAGCCATGCTTAGCAGGTTTCAGTATTGCTGCAATATAAATGCTAAGCAGATTTGCACACTGGTAAGTGAAGCTGAAATGGTTTAAGCGCCTATAAGTTTAACCATACGTTAGCACTGCTTACCGTCAGGCAAGCCCACGCAAACCCACTTAAAACTGCTTAAAACTGCCTTAACCACTCTGTATCCAACAGTCCTTGTTCTGCCTAGCAACAAAATAAACATCCCTTGCAGGTCTTGAACCCAGAATGCTATAACCTACTGTCAGAACAGTTACCCAATAAGCCATCACAGCTGAAAATCATTTGTTGTTTTTTCCAATATATCTGTCAGTACACATACTGAATAATAGTGAACAACTGCTTTGACTTCTACAATAGTGTGGTACTTGTTAGTGGACATATTGTTGAATCAGTATGTTGTTATATCTATATAAACACATAGATAGATATGGTGGGATACATCTGGGAAGGTAAATACAACACTCATGTGTACACATAACAAGGATATGGATATATATATATAAATATATATATATATATATATATATATATATATATATATATATACATACATACATATGTAGATATATGTATACATGTACATACACATACATATTTATATACGTGTATTTATATACATCTGTATATTGCGTGTGTATATATATATATATATATATATATATATATATATATATATATATATATATACATATATATATATATATATATATATATATATATATATATATATATATATATATATATATATATATATATATATATATATATATATATATATATATACGTGTATATATATATATATATATACACACACACACACACACACACACACACACACACACACACACACACACACACATACACACACACACACACATATATGTATAACATATGTCCATAACATGTAGTAGAGTCATACCTCACACCAATAGTCACAACTTCTTAGCGCAAGGGGATGTCATGTAATTATTGCAGGTATAAATATAGAATGTTGTTACTGTAACAGGAGTTGTCTTAACAGAAATGTTGTGTGGGAAGTCACATCTGATATTGACATGTACACCATCAGTTACTGACAGACATCATAAGATCATCATAGGGTAGTACCACACAAATCACAGTAATGATCCCGTGGAATACAGCAGAGATATGACCAATAAATGTGGACAGTCTAACACACTCTGGTCAGTCCAGAGGTATATACAGAACCCCTTAGTGCATTACGTGTGGACCAAGCCTGACAAAGTGAATGTTTACAGCCATATAAATGGGGATATCATGAAAATACTGGAATAGATAAGCTCACACAGTTTATGTAGTCACACATTCCTGTCTGCCCTAACACATAATAACCAGAGAAACAGAGGTCAGAAGCCCACATACTACCCACTAGGTAGTGAAATACATCTGTACAGCATCCCACTGCTATGTCAAAAATACACAACAGTTATGGTGGCCTGGCAACAGTACATCTGACAAATATCTGGACATAACTTTACACTGGGTAAATACACTGAGCTGCTAGGCATGTCACAAAGCACTGTGAAAACTACAGCAAGACTGCCACAACACTGGCCTACATTTCTTATGGGGGAATACTCATGTACTTGCAAATATAGCAGGCTCTACAGGCATGCAACATCACAGAGTAACAGACACCTGTGTGAAAGTGCATACCCACAACCAATCTGAACACAGTCACATATGGTAAGCGTAATTAATATTACAGTATATGGACTGTGTGGACAACACCATCCTCATATGTGCCACTCACACACTAACCCTACATATACTGGGCCAATACACAGTATATTCCAATGCCTGACTGTGGTATGGGACATGTGTCGGTCTGGCCCTACAAACATGTATGCTGATAGGGTACCATACACTGGAGCAACATGCAACATCAGATAGAACAGGACCAAGAACAATGACATCTACCACAGTCTGTACACAGGCCAAGGTACATTTTCACAATACACACACTGTCAACAATCACTACAAGTACACAGACCTCACTGCTGTACACACTACAAAAGAATGTCCAGGTTTTGTCCTCAAATATAAGGCCTGTTATACATAACATGTCTAGCAGTCTGATATCTCACTGGCTTGTTATCAGGTATGCTGTCAGTAAATAATGATGCACTGAACATATGCACCTCTTACTGCATGACATATGTATAAAGGTTGACAGAGCTGTGGCTGGAGACACAGGGCCAATATTGACACATTGCTGTGATAAACTCATACATTTACTGGTTTAACAGGGTTTGTTGTGACATATATCTTCTGAGGGATATGAAGTTATTAACTCACATGGATGTCACCATGCACTGACTGCAATCCTCAGAGTATGCTATTGCATTCTAAAGATAGGAAATGTGTGAGTAACACAACACATGTAAGATTCAAAACTCTGGACAGTCTGCAGATAGCGCTACAGGTGAGAGTTTCCTCAACCACATAACACTGTCATGACAGATATTAAATCATGTAGAACAGCCATATCTACACAAACCCTGTTGAACCAACATTACCTCAAATGTAGAAGAGCAATACTTACATTCAGTCCCCATGTCTGGAACATCCCCCTCCTGTTTGTTGGCCTGTCTCCACAGTGTATGTTGTAAGAGGTATATCCAACTACCCTCTGTGATGCTGTTTGTCAAACACCCACATGAAGTCCTCCTCACGGTGAATGAAAATGGCCAACACCCACATGAAGTGCTTAGTTATAGGAGTGTGTTTCCATGCAATTGGCTATAGGAATGATCCCACAGCTGTTCCACATGCAATTAGCAAGTGGTGGACTGCAATTCATGCACAGGCCATCAGCTGATCATGAGCATCACTTACAAAACTTAAGCTGTTGCCTAAGCAAAGCAGGTGTACTTTTCCACATCCACCAGAGAGGGAGCGAGAGAGAGAGAGAGACAGAAAAAAAGTAAGAAAGGACGGGAGTAGGAGAGTAAGAGCGAAGCCTGTTTGTGTATGATCCATGGGTGAAGAGTGGTATCTGGGCATTATGATGGTTGCCTATATTATGCACTAATCCAAGCTGCCACATGGTAATTGCACATGGTTGTACACATTTATGGCTGAGGATGTCTCTCTACAATGTTTGGAAAATTACCTTATAATGTTGACAATGGGACATTTAGCTCCTCAATATAATGCTGTAGTCAAAACCCACACTGCAATGGACCCTTTCATTACACAATCACACCCACACAGAGTACTGATAACACACACACACACTTATCAGTACTGAGTTTCAAACCCCTACCTGACTATGTATTGCTATTGCATTGTTATGCAGTTATTGCACGCACCACGGAACTTTCATGTTGGAAAGCTGTCAAAAGGTATCTTTGAAGGTGAGTGACATCAGCAACAGTGGTAAAGCAGGGATAAGGGAAGTGTACTACATGTGACTGTCCCCAAAAGCAGGTGTCAAGGAAGACACACCCACACTCGTTTAGGGAATCACACACATTATCACAGTTGGCAGGATCAGGATTAGAACTCCTACCTAACTAGTTTGTTACACTACACTATTAAGTAGTTATCATACATGCCACAAAGCTTATCAGGCTGATATATGGCCAAAGGGTTATTACAAGGTGACTGACATCAGCAGGTGTGCTACAGTAGGGCAATGGGAAGTGTAGTGAGTATGAATGCCTTCAAAATCATTACTGTCCACACACACACACACGCACACACACGCACACACACGCACACACACACACACACACACACACACACACACACACACACACACACACACACACACACACACACCTGCCAGTACTGACATGCATCTGTTCATTGCTTCACAGGTGTGTAGTAGATGACCGTGCCAGAAAGCTGTACAAGGCTAGGCAAAGGGAATACCTTGGCATCAGGCCACATGACAATGGTTTCCAGTGTGGCTCAGGGGTATAGTCCCTGGATTGGCCTACAGAGGTGGGTATTGCATTCACCATACACTCATCTGGGTTACTATTGTGGGTGGCCAGTGCTGTGTAATGCTTGCCATGTATGTGATCTATATTCCATAACATGGACAGTGTCTGGGTTGTGCACATGTCTCACATGCATGTTTTGTGATGTTTGGAAGTGTACTTGAGGTCTCTGGGGCATATTGTGTGGACAGATTATCATCTGTTATGACATTCCTGACCTCATGTGGTGAGACCTGGCTATGGAACTGAGGTCGTGCCTGCACCTACATTGACAGCATGATACAGGTATTTAGTGGAGTTAGTGGCATCTGTCCATACAGGGCATGTGTATAAGGCATGGTATTCCTTTGTGGGCTACATTTGCAGACTCTACAGTTGTTGCAGGCGTCTAGTGGGGAACATAGCAAAGGACCATTGTAAGCATTTATTTGCCTGTTGTAGGGATGGAACAGGGTGCCATGTCCTTTTACTTGCTGGATAACACACACTCAGTCAGGAGATGTTACATATCACAGTACATTCTGATGTCAGTGGCAGTGTTGTGGTCAACAGGCATGTAGTCCACTACAATCACACCTTGGTTACTATCTGTGGGCAATATGCAGGGAACTACCAATATAGTGGTTGTTGCCTAGCCAAGTGTGTTTGTGTATGAGACATGGGTGGAGAGTGTCATATGAGTAATACAAGGATGGCCTATATTGTTTACTGATCCATAATGTCACATGTAGGGCTATGGATTGTCTACACCAGCCCCTCTACTGTTTGACATCTGTTGTCCTTGTAATGTGGACATTGTGACATATAGTAGGTTCTCAATATAATAATTTAGCAAAACCTGACCCACAATGCATCCTGTCATTACACAATCACAGCAACGTCTACACAGGATACCAATGACAGACACATCTACACACACACAGACACACACACACACACACACACACACACACACACACACACACATACACACACACTTACCAGTACTGACATTGAAACTCCTACCTAGCTATATATTGCTACTACAGTGTACCGCATTTATTGCATGTGCCATAGAGCTTATCAGATGGATGTTGCCCCAAGGTACTTCTAAGGTGAGGAACATCACCAGCCCTTGTAAATACTGGCATTGGGGTGATGTAGTGGATGAGAGATCCCAAAAATAATTTTACCCTAATCACACATTTACATTTGCCAGGAGTGAGGTTCAAACCTCTATCTCACTACCTTTACTGACCATTATGTTACACATTTACCACATGCACCACTGACCTGACATGGTTTAGGCTTTGCAAAAGATACTTGTAAGGTGGACGATATCTGCAGGACTGCTAATGTCAAGCGTTGAGATGTATACTGGCTGTAACTGGGGACAAAATCTTTGAGGTACACACAAAAACACTTTCCACAGATGAGATTCAAACCCATAGTTGTGTAGTTACTGCTATTATATTGTTCCACATTTCAGGCATGCACCACAGAGCTAGCCCTTCTCCAGAGGTTTATTTCAAGGTAGATGACATCAGCAGGCTTGCTAAAGTAGAGAAATGGGAGGTGTAGTGACTGTGAATGGCCTCAAAAGCATTACTCTCTAAACACACACACAAAGTTTCACAGTTACCATGTCTGGGGTTAGAACTCCTACCTAACTAGTACATCACATTACGTGTAGCATTACACAGTTATTGCACATGCCACGGAGCTTAAAAGACTGAACTTTGTCCAATGAGGTATTTCAAGGTGCCTGACATCAGCAGGCTTGCTAAAGTAGGGAAATGAGAGGTTTAGTGACTGTGAATGACCTCAAAAGCTTAACTCTCTACATACACATGCACACTCACAGAGTTTCACAGTTGCCATGTTTGGGTTAGGACTCCTACCTAACTAGTATGTTCACTATAGCATTACGCAGTTATCGCATGTGCCACTGAGGTTATAGGGCTTGCCCTTGTCCAAAAGGCTATTTCAAGGTGAGTGACACCAGCAGGCTTGCTAATGTAAGGAAATGGGAGGTGTAGTGGCTGCGAATGGCCTCAAAAGCATTACTCTCTACATACACCTGCCACGTATGAGATTAGAATTTCTATCTAACTGGTATGTGACACTATAGCCTTATGCAGTTATAGCACGTGCCATGGAGCTTATAGGGCTAGTCCTTGTCCAAAGGTTTAGTTCAAGGGGAATGACATCATCAGGCTTGCTAAAGTAGGGCAATGGAAGGTGTAGTGTCTGTGAATGGCCTCAAAATCATTGATCCCTACACACACACAAACACAGTTGCCATGTCTAGGATTAGAACTCTTACCTAACTAGTATGTCACTTTATAGCATTACGCAGTTACTGCACGTGCCACGGAACCTTTAGGGATGATCCTTATCCAATGGAATATTTTAAGGTGACTGACATCAGCAGGCTAGCTAATAGGGAGCGCAGTGTGTGTGAACGGGCCATAAACTATTCCTCTTGAAACACACACACAACACTCAGTCACACACAACTTTACATTTGACAGGACTGTGTATATGACTGCTAGATGAATAATGGCTTGTACTGTCATGTTACACACTTATCACAAGCACCACAGACACTATAGTGCTGAAGGCTACCAGAAGCAAATGTCTACAGTGATAGACATCGGCACATCATGTGATATTGGCCAATTGGATGTGGGGTAGGTGGGACAGGCCTCATGATGGGAAGCTTTTTGTCACTGTCTCCCTCTTCCCCACATCTCTGTTTGTGTATGTTTGACCTATTATAGTGTGCTGTCCTTAGATATATGTGTGTACTCCTATCCGATGTGTGTGCAAAACATGACTGGTATGCAATGTTCATAGGTTCATAGATTCATAGGTTGGTACTAAGCTATCAGCCATAGGGCCTATACAAGCCTAGCCATAACAATTCCCTGGCTATTTCTTCCCACAGTATTTACTTCCCTGTGTTGTGTGTGCATAGAAATCTGTGACTGACTGATATGTATAGTCCACTGTTGTTGTCAGACATGGGCTTCATTCTCTAAGTGTGGAAGCATGCCCAGTATGACCTTCTGTATTGAATGTGTGAATCCATTCCAGGTAGGTTGTACTCCAGTGCAGGCATTTGTGTGCTACACCTACAGCTAGCAACTTGTTTCTTCAGGATATCTGTAGATAGGTTGACAATATGGAGTGACAATGGGCAAAGGATAGTGGGATACTGTATCTAATTGTGTCTGTGTTGCTGATACTACATGGTTTTGGTGTTAGCAGACATATTCAGACATATGTACTGTTTTATACTGTGATGTATTATATTATCGACTACTGACAGATATACTTATTTGCTCACAGTAATTTCCTGGGAAATACAAGATGAATGAAGCTGTGTCCAGTATTATGGTCTGCAGCCTACATATTCTTGCACACTCAAGCCATTCTGGAGGGGGAGCTACAGACACTTGCTGATGGGTCTGTGTAAATGGTCCAGCACCTTTGTACTGTGGTGGCTGAGGATCCCCTGCATGTACATCTATCGACGTGACAGAATGGCCATATCCTGCTGTGGCCATACCTCTCAGCTGTACAGATTCACCCAGGTTACCCAGAGGCAGGGCGCATATATCTGGTCAGTTCCCCTTCACATTGTGATTTACAAGCAGGTTTGTAGCCACCCATTTCTGGGTTTGCAGGCAGGGATAGTATGGGCACACATCAGAGTTTCAGACTTCACACACTACATGGTGCCCATACTTCTACCCCCTCTGTTATTTTATCCTTGTCCTAACATTATGCAAATGATAGCTGATTAGTATGCCTATAGTTATTCCTTCATCCCAGGGGTATTTAGGGGTTGGTCCACAGTTCATGTAGTAGGACATGGTGGGCATGCTACTGGGATTTGTTGACATGGGCGTGCATGTGTGTTCTGTGGACTGTGTTATGTCGTTAATTGGGACTCCATGAGATAACATACATTGGCAGTACGGGTGAGGCACAGGCCTTTAACAGAGGACTGTAGGGCATTTGGTAGTGATACAGGTCACCTGTAGCAGTCCAGTGCATTCTGTCACTCCTACAGTCCCGGGCTGCAAGCCACTGGATTCCCCTGTGGTGACAAGGGAGGTGTGCAAGGTGCTAATGGCAATAGTTTCTGTCCTTATTAATCCATTGGTGTGGCTGCTGGCAGGGTGCTGCTTACAGCTAGGGACACACCTACATGGGACACCTCTTCAGCATGTTGCATTCTGTGGGTATTCCCATACAGAAGTGGGGGTCATACTGTACTCATTCACAATAGAAGGGATATGACCTGTGATGAACCTGTGGCTGAAGGTGGGGTGAGCTGAGTGCATGTGTGCTATGGAAACTTCTTGCAGCTGACTCACAGATATACATGGGGCATTCTCCTTATGCTGGCTTGTGTGGGGACATCAGCAGTTTCTCAGTACTTCATAACTGTGCCTTTTGTGGTATGCCAGTGTTTGGCCAGAATACATCAGTATTCTATACTACACAGACAACTAATGTGCTGCTAACCTGTATGTACAATTCCAAAGGTGTGTCCATTTGACAGTCACATTTTATAAACTCTGTCTAGGGTACTTCCACCTGTGTACTATGAGTATGTCTGGGCCCACATTCATGCCATGTCCATCTTTCAGATGGTGACAGATATTACATCCAAACAATTAGTATGGATTACTGCTGGATTGGGTCTTGCTGGGATGCATTGTGTTTGGCACTGCAGTTGTCAGAATTTGGTCCTGTCATCAACAGTACTGGCCATAGCCCACCGGGACACAACCCTCCATGCCTACATGCTGACCACTTCCACACAATATACAACACACAACAACCTAACACACAGAGCCCTGCATATTGTACATGTGCAACAATCTATCCTGCTAATTTGGCCAACTCAGGTAATCTGTGCTCCACTGTTATTTTACCCGCACGTACATGTTGCTACATTTCTACATAGGATTGCAGGGGCCACACCTGACAACTGTAAAAATTTGCTTTGACTGTAGTGGTATTTCAGATACTCTGTTGGCTTCCATTTCTTTCTGTATTCTGACCTATCATGCAGAGAAGAGGCATATCAGTGGAGTACAGATTTTAGGTTTTATTGACCTACATTTCAGTTGCAGACTTCTTACCCTTCAGAACTAACATCCAACTGCCTGACCTGTTGTAGTCTGTCTGTGTAGGTCTGGATGGGGGCTTTTCTCTGTTGCCATCAATCAAAGGCCTTAGCACAGCCTTTCTTTGTGGTCATCTACACCTGTCCTGCTGGCTGAGACTGTTGTTGGGTATGTGAGCCTCACTGACATGCATGTGTATGTCCTATGAACATACATTTGGACCACCACATGTCCTGCAGTGGGATTTGTCACCTTGTCTAGTATTGCCTACTATATTGACACCAGTATTTGTGCTGGATTTCATACTGCCCATATAGGGGTCTACAATCTGCTGCCATCCCATTCAGCCACCCAATTGTCTTGCATGCTCACATCCATACCATAGAAACAAGTAGCAGAACATACTACTCTATTCAGCAATTGATAGGGAGAGTGACTTACCTTGTGGCTGTGCCAGTATTGGGGATGGTGCTGGAGGGCTGACTATGTTCAGATGCACATAGTGCACTCCCTATACATGGTTAAGCTCTGGTAGTGTCATGTTTAGCATCCCTTTTGCTGTATGTGCGAGTCAGAGAGAGGTGCCATTCCCCTGGGTTCCTACCATGTCAGTGTATGTGCTATGCGTCGCCTCTTTGCCAAAGCCTGTGCATACTGGGCATGCCTCCTTCTGCCTACAGGGACAGGCTCAAGTCTTTCCTCCTCTGAGTCAGTCTGTGCCTGAGCTGGCCTTGGCAATGGTGGGGGGCTGTGTGGCCCTACCCCATGCTGTTCCTGCTGCAGCTGTTTCTACAAGATCATATTGTGTAGCATGGCACATACAATGAAAATTTGGGTACATGCAGATAGAGAGTACTGCAAGGCTCCACCGGATATGTCCAGGCTCCGGAACCGTGACTTGAGCATCCCAAACACATGCTCTATTATGATTCTGGTTTGTGCATGTGCCTCATTATGGAGGTCTTTTTCAGGTGTGTGTGCATTTCTGATGGTTGTCATCAGCCACGGCTCCACTGCGTAACCAGCATCCCCCACTAGGTGGCTATATGAGATGTCCACACTTGCAAATCTCTGGTACAGCTGCATCATATGCCAGATGTGGGAGTCATGATAGCTTCCATGGCTGCCAGCACATGTATTCATTATAATGCCCTGGGCATCACACATAACCTGGCAGTTGATGGAGGGGAAGCCCTTGCAGTTTATGTAGACCCTACCCTGCTCACCAGGTGGTGCTTTGATGTGTATGTGCATGCAGTCTATAGCACCCACTACCTCAGGGTATTCTGCTATTTGGTGGAAGAGATGGATATTGCTGGTCAACGCCTCACGGGTGTTGTGGAAATATATTTTCTCACCGGCATGTGCTGACATGGCATCCAGGAACTGGTGGAGTACCCTGGATGCTGATGCCTGTGACATCCCATGATATCCCCATTTGGCCTTTGGAAGGTACCTGTGGCTAGTATTCTTAAGCCTGCACATACCTTGGAATCCACTGGGATGGGTTCCCCTCTGTTGGCTCTGTGTGTGAGGTGTGGCCTGCACAGCTCAACAATTTGCTGTAGGAGGTCCCTGTCCACCCTATAGCACTCCACTATCTCCAGCTCATGTAGCTCCTGGTAGGTTATCCTGGATCTGTACACTCTTCTCCTTCTCCTCACTGTGGGTTGGTCATCAGCATTCTCATCCACATCACCCTCAGCCTCTTTCACATATTGATTTACGAGAGCGAAAGCAGCCCCTATCATTTTGTTGCTTTTGTTAGGTAAAATTTCCCCATTTGTGTACACCGGTGGTGTAGAGTTTGTGGAAAAAATCAGAGTGAAAGGTGTTTGCATAGTTTATAGTAGTGTGCTGGGCTAGGCTGCTACCTGTGTAACTGGCTGATTCTGATACATTTCACCTGCCAGCTATGCTAGTTCTCCTTGATTACCTTCCTACTGTGTTTTCCCTTCCCATTGTTTTCCTGTTTAAGCCCCGAGGTGCGCCATGCAAACCCAGTGCTCAGATGTGAATGGAGCTGCCATGTTCTGTTTTTTTTTTTTGTTTAAACACACCCGTTTAGGCAATGTAACTACTGCTAGGCAGCTTCAGACACCCCCCCCTTCCTTAGCTGTGCTTAGCTAAGGGCAAACACGGGCCACAGAGCTCCAATAAGCTTACAGCATGCATGACACATCCCCTTATAAAGTCATCTAGCTCTTAGGCTTACACCATGGTGTTACTGCACCTACATGGTTGGGTGCAAGCTAGCACTGAGGGGAAATCTGTGATTCAGTATCATTCTCTTCATTTGCATAGAATTGACTGCTAATGCATGGTTACAAAACCAACACTCAGCCTTCCCCCTTAGCAGCGACTATTCCATGGTCATGTTGTGTTATGCATGCCATTGACTATTATGGCAAAATGATGATTTTGGTTTAAAAGCTTATTTCCAGCTTTTATTATTATTTTCAGGCCGATCCCATTTGCGCACCACTGCCCTACGCTTAAACGGCCAAAATCGGCCAAAAAAGTTATTTATTTATAATTTTGAAACTGGTTTCATGCCTATGGCCATATATTTGGCCATTGGCATGCCTAACCCTTATAATATATGCTTTTTTACGAGCTGTCATGCCTCCATTTTGTAGTTTGCAGAAATGTATTCAGCTTCTGGCTGAATACATTTCTGCATTATACACTATTCCTTTACGGGCACCTGCCTGCTTCCTGGATTGCTAATTCACCTCATTTGCATGGTTTTCATAGCAAATGAGGTAATTAGCATACACAGGCTGTGTCTGTGCAGGAATAGTGCAGGAGCGCTCGTGCACATCCCAGAACATCATTCCTGGATCGCAAGTCAGCCATATTGCCTGCAGCAGCTCTTGCACTATTCCTGCACACCATGCAGAGCTTGCAGAATCCTGCGGTTGATCGTTTAGTTCTGTTAATAAAAAAAGATTTATCAATATTATTTCTTTGTTCTTTGGTTAATTTTTGTTGTATGTTATTTTTTAAAAAGTTATCTGTGGTATTGATATTTTCTAAAGTTGTTGTATTAATAATATTTTCATAATGACATCTAAAACATTCTAATATATCTTTTAGATCAGTTACTTTTTTAACCCTTCCCCCTTGTTTACATTTTATTCTCCGATATAATTTGCATTTACTTTTTTTAGATCTGTTGCCTAGTTTATGTAGACATTTAGGATTAATTGAATATGAATGATGTTTCCATTTTTTCTAACTGTATTGATATTACATGATGTAAAGTGTCTAGATAATTTTGATTTAATATTTTTAATTCTGAATTTATAGCCTTATTTCAATTTGTTTTAATTTACTTATTTTGGATTGTAAAGTCTTCAGTTCTTTACCCCATTCCCTCCTTTGGCATACATACCAACTTTTAATTCATCCGTATATATATATATATATATATATATATATATATATATATATATATATATATATATATATTTATATATTTAATGTATCCCATAAAATAAGTTCTGATATTTCACCATTGTCATTAATTTTCATCAATTGGTTTAATTATTTTACAAACCAATCTTCAAAAGTCTTTAAATTATGTTATATAAGCAGGAATTCTTTGGTTATAGACTAGCCCCCGGATTCACAAATCCTCCGTGTAAGACTTAATAAGTCTTACTCGGAGGCTGCAGTTGAACGGTATGACATTAGTGTGCCATGAATATTCATGAGGGCACGCTGACTCAACCGTAACTCTTACACGGACAGAGTATGAAAGCAGGGGTCGTGTCCGACTGCCAAGCAGTCTAAATGTCCACGCCCCTGCAAGTGTAGTAAAAGCAAAATGTTAACACACAAGAGCGAGTTCGCTCAACACCACACTCCCTGACACCGTAAACCCCCATCACAGTTATAAAAAGTAAAATATTTTTTTTATAAAATCCACGATATAGCTGCCCGTATTTGCGCGTGTGTGCGCAGGTGTGCCCATTGCTTAGCTATAGTTAGCAATTCCGACATGGAAGAGCATAAGAAAGAATGATTATGCAAATCACACCAAATTGCAATAACGTAATGGTAGAGCGTATGCCCAAAGAGGAGGCATTCATGGTTCGAGTCCCACCACTCCCCTTCTTATTTATGTTTTAAATCAATATTTGAAATAATACCAGACATATATGATTAAAATATTATTAAAAGCAGTGAAATGGCCAATGTATCAGTGAACAAAATATATATTTTTAAAGGATCCAGATATATAATAGCCTGCCATTAAGCAGCACTTTACCCAGCTAAACAGAGGTGCCCATAGTTTAATAGCGCTTTACCCAGCTAAACAGAGTTGTCCATAGTTTAATAGCACTTTACCCAGTGCAATGTGTTTGCGCGGACGTGCACGCCACTCCAACCAGGGCACCGTAGGGCACCGGGGAGCAACATAGAGCTAAGTTGCTTAAACACAGCTACACCCCCTAGCCTGTCTAGACAGTATTAAAATAAAAGAATGATAAGGTTTGAACCCAGGACCCCATGCATCATAATCAAAGTACAGAACCACTAAGCCATGACAGCATAGGAAAAACAGCCACTATTAGCATACATATACTTAGAAATGGTAGATTAACCATTACTAAGCAGGTCTGCAGTCAGCTTAGAATTCTCAAAAACAGCCAATCACAAAAAAGTGCGGGAAATGCGGCATATTTAAGCCCCATAGGCGGGAATACTCACCATAACTGATTGTAGCTCACATTTGCAGTCAGAATGGCAGGTGCAGGAGAGGGTTCACGCTTCCGAGCGCAGCGTTGGGGCATCAAGGAGTCAAAATACATGGTTTGGCTCCTTGTCCACTGTCATGAGTCCAGACTCCTGCAGGGCCAGTTCCAAGGGACGGAATACAAGGCTGAGGCTTGGAACCGGTTAGCTCATGACCTCACCAGTGTCACAGACTTTCCTCGCACTGGTGAGCAGGTCCGTCACCACCATGCAGACCTGAAGAGACTGAAGCAGGAGCGCTTGAACCAATGGATCCAGGAGGCTCGTGGGATGCAGGATTCCCCACGACTGAGTATGTAGCCATGGAATGCAGTATGTAAGAATTGATAATTGAGTTTGTATAACTGATAGGTATGTCTCAATATCCCTTCAGGTGACCGTGCTGCGAATCAGCAAGCCTATGCTGATAGGCTGCAAAGGCCGCGCCACCAGGCAGGTTAGTGATTATCTTGCATGTTTAGTTATATAAAATAGGGGTGAGAGCATGAAATAAAGTGTTGTAGTACAATAATACAGCCATAAAATGGCCTGAATAAGTCCTCTGCATATACTGTTATACAAAAATTCATAGAGCTAGGAAACGAGCGTAGTAACCCATTAAGAAAGGTAACTTATGTCTAGAATAAAATCTCTGCAGGTACTGTCATATAAAATAAGTGACTGAGCCTGGAAAAGTGTGTTCTAACCCATTAATAAAGGTATAATATGTCTTGAATATGTCTGCCATATGCACTGTTATAACAAATAAAGGAGTGAGCCTGTGTAAAAGTGTGTAATGTCAGTAATAAAGGTTTAAAACCCAGAGTGTGTGTGTGTCACTTAATTTGAAATGTTGTACCCTTGCATTATACAAATAGTACTGTGTTAGAAAGTGCTGGCAACCCAGAGTTCTGCAGTCCCATCTAAAGTGGATGATGGAAGTGCTAGTAGCTGTGAAGCATATATACAGTCCTCAACAGTCAGTTACGGGCTGGCATGCATAAGTAAACCTGGCACACGAGTAGCATGCTAATATGCTCCCCAGAAATGTGAGTGTGCTTCAATAAATGCAGGGTTCTGTACAAACTGAAGTGAAAATGTCATGTGAAAACATCCAGATATGTAGCTAAAGAAATATAAATGCAACCATGAAATATGTAGCAGTAACATCTGCATCTTGGACAGTTAGTATGTCAGATATAGGTCAAGTATATATTGAACTAGCCAAACCCACTACACAACCTAATGCATGGTGGCAAGTGTAATAATACATGTAGGGAATATACACCTGCAGTCACTAGGAATGTAGTGTAGAGTAAAAGTGTTTATAAGATGTTAACTGAGGTTTTTTCTGCACCCTACTGTTTGTGCATAAACCATGCAATTCCACACCTCAATGGGTATGTGTAATCTTAAATATTTGTTGGGACATATGTCCTATTGTTTAATAAAGAAAGTATACTTGATTGGGTACTTATTAATAGTCACCCTAACCTGTATACCTCTGGTACCCCCCCTGATAGTCTAAGTGATCACCATCTCACCTATATAATTAAGCACAAAGTAACCAATCCCAAACAACCCTTACTAAGAACTGTCAGAAATAAAAAAAAATGTGACTCAACCAAATTCCAACTAGAATTAAATTCTTGCAATTGGTCTATACTAAAACATCTCCCCTTAGAAGAAGCAGTATTGTATTTTAGCAAAAAATTCCTTGAGATTCTTGACTTTCATACCCCTACTTGCTCAAAGAAAACTAAGGCAATAGCTACACATTGGCTTTCAAAAGAGACCAGGCTCAAAATTAATCTCAGAAATAAAGCTTGGGCTTTATGGCGATCTACCAAACTTCCTCATGATCAAATTAAATATAGGCAACTTAGGAATGAAACTAAAAAACATATACTACTTGACAAAAAACTATACTACTGCAAACTACAAACAGAAAATCAGAATCACCCTCAGATGTTCTGGGCAGGGTTAAATAATCTTCTACACCCTGGTCATTCTACTACCCCTGTCCCAGCTGCCTTCACCGATAAACCATCAGAAGCAGTCTCTGACAGTTTTAACCGATTCTTTACTGAGACAATCCAAGCCCTAGCCAACCAACTGCCTCTTAGTTCCCACAGCCTAGATAGTTCCACCCTTATAAATCTACCCTCATTTAGCTTTCAACCTGTTGCTACATCACTTATCCGCACCTTAATCAGAAAACTAAAACCCACCACAGTCTCAGCTGACCAACTTACAGCTGAATACCTACAAAAATCAGCTGACGCCATTGCCTACCCAGTGTCTTTACTTATCAACCGCACTTTAGCAGAAGCAAAAATTCCTGATATCTGGAAGATATCCTATGTAATCCCTCTTCATAAAGGAGGTAGTTCCACTGAGCTCTCCAATTACAGGCCTATAGCTGTACTCTCTCCTCTAGCAAAGATAATGGAAAAATGTATTCAAAAACAGTTCATGCACCACCTAATTAACAACCATCTCATGGCAGATACCCAGCATGGCTTCAGACCTCACCATAGAACTACCTCAGCCCTACTAGTCTTCTCCAATACCATAAATTTTCATCGTAACAATAACCATATTTCTTCAGCTCTATTTTTGGATCTGTCCAAAGCTTTCAATATGGTGGATCACCAACTATTAATCAACACCCTACAATCACTTTGTCTAGATCCCAAAGCCCTTCAATGGTTTAATTCCTACCTAAGTGGTAGAAAACAGGCTGTACTATGGCAGAACAAACTCTCTACCCTGTTAACTAACACCCTGGGAGTACCACAAGGATCTATATTAGGCCCACTATTAGTCTCCATCTTCATCAATGATTTGGACACTGTCATACCTAATGTCAGCTGTATCCAATATGCAGATGACTCAACACTGATTTGCTCAGGAACATCCCCTACAGAGTTACAGTTAACTACCCAGACTACCTTTAACACAATAGAAAACTGGCTTTCCAATCGTCACCTGATACTGAATCCCAAAAAGACTAAAATGCTGTTATTCCTACCAAAACAAAGGTCTAGTGCCATTAACTTTACCATCAAAACAAAGGATGGCACAATAATCTCACCAGACCATTCTACAAAACTACTAGGTGTTACTATCGATAATAACTTAAAATTTGACCTACATGTCAACCAATTAATCAAAACCATCAATAAAAAACTAGGCTCATTGTATAGAATAAAAAGCTTCCTGACTCCCCCAGCCAAAGTTGCCATTGCTCGATCTCACCTTCTCTCTACTCTCCTGTATGCATCCCCTCTTCTCCATAATACTAGTAAGACTGTCCTGAACAAAATCACTATCTGTTATAATCACATCGCCAGGTTTGCTACTGGGCTGCCTTTCAGGACACATCATTGCATCAATCTAATTCAGCTTGGATGGCTCGAACTACCTAGTCTAATACTATATAACCAACTAGTTATGACCCACAAAATTATATGCAACCCTGAAAACACCCCTGCACTCAAAAATCTGGTCAGCCTGTATAACAACCCTAGACCATTGCGTTCTTCCAGCAGACTCCTTATCCAGACATGTAAAACTAATAACTTAGCCGGCAACTCTCTCTTTACTAACTCTGTAGGCAGTACAAGTGAACCTACTACTTCCTGAGATTACCTCACTCTCTTCTCTAGGTAATTTCAAAGCTAAACTCAAACTACACCTGGGGTCAAAATGGACTTGCTAATGTATCAAGCCTGGCTAATCCTTTCTCTAGATTATGTACAGATGCTATGTAACCCATTTTGTACTGCAACTTTAGATTTCCCTACTTTGAACTGTATCAACTGCTCTTTATGAAACTATTACAAATGGTAGTTCATTGATATAATATAAAAAAAAAAAATTTAAATGTATGGATTGTCTTGATGTTCTTCTGTAAATATTCTATCATGCTATTCGAGATATGTGATATGTAATGATGTTTTTCCTGATATGCAATGATGTTTTTGTTACTGTTGGGAGCTTTTCTCCCCGGGCCTCCGCTGAAAATGGATATATATACAGTCGGACTAACCTGGTTAACAAATGTAAAATAAAATAAATAAATAAATAAAATAAATATTTGCATTCATGTTGATGCATGTGCCCTGTTCAAACACTATGTTCATGGTGGCCTGTTGCTACCAAACATCCCTGCATGCTGTTGGAATATCCACTGTCGTTCAATATATGCATGTGTTATGCTTGCTGTTCAACTGTTGGAACCTTGGTGTGTTGGGTTAATGGGAATATTACTGCATGCTGTTACAACTAATCTGGAATGCTGTTGTTTATGTTGTAATTAAACACACCTAATCACAGAACATATGGGAAGGCCGGTCCCAGCGGACCCACCTGTCCCTCCTCAGTTGGCAAGTGCACCTGGCACCAGCAGCTCTGGTGCCCAGCCCAGGCTCCCCTCCTCTGTTAGTCCTGTGCCACCTTCAGGTGGAAGCGCTGCAGGGGATGGGGCTTGTCCTCCCATGCAAGCATGGGCGGAGAAGGGCCACCTGTCACCTTTCGAAGGGTCCGGGCTGTGGTGCATAGGGAGATCCAGCGTTCAGTCACTGATCCCCTTTGCCAGCTTGAGGCGAGAGTGGTGCATCTCTCGGGTGAGCCTGTCCATCCTACTCAGCTCCCAGCACAGCCACCCTTAGGACTGTGAAGGTGCAGTGGTGACTGCCCATGGGTGGGGATCTCAGTTCCACTGTTACCATCTGTGGGATCATGCGCTTGCGATTTCCAAACAACCTTCCCCCGTGTTCACCCACCCCATGTGTCAAATTCCGCCCCTGTATGGGTCTTGTTTGTCTTGTCTATTTACCTCCCCAACCTACCTCACCAAATATACCTACATCCCCTACTTCACATTCCACTCTCACCTGAAAAAAAAATAAAAAAAAGGGAAATCTGTTCCCACAAAAAAATTACGCCCCATACATAGCTGCCATTTCGCACACATGTCTGCCAGACATGTAAACTGGTAATTATAATTGGCAGTACAACATACTCTGTTTTCCTCACCCCTCTCTCAGGGGTGGAAGGTTGCAAATTTCACACCAAATTATGAACATATGCACAGCTGTTGCTGGTAAAGAAATGGGCAGCTATGGGCCTTCCCTACACCCTTCCTGCAAATCCCAGCTGGTTTCCCTACTGTCTTTCCCTCTTTGTGCCCCCTTTTTCACCACTTTCCTATCTCCCCATTTTCTTTTCTTTCAAAGAAATTAGCGCGGGGGTTAGTGGGAGTAAGCACTTTTAAGCAGTAGTTAGCGAGGGTGCGTGAGTGTGAGCTTGTATGCACTTAGCTATGCATCGCTAAGTGTTGCGCAAACCTGCGCAAACCCACTTACAACTGCTTAAAAGTGCCTTAGTCACTCTGTATGACAGGGCCCTTGTACTGCTCAGCAGCAAAATAAAATGCCCTTGTCAGCCTCAAACCCCACACCTTGGACTCACCAGTCTGCATGGCGTACCACTAAGCCACAGCAGATATACAATAACTTGGTGCTGAAATAAATATAGCATGCATTACAATGAGTGAATGTAAAGGGAAAATAGGAAAGCCATAGGAATACATTGCATTAACTACTGTTGTATGCCAGTTAATTCTCTAATTTGAAAAGAAAGTACATACTCCCATGTATCCAGTGTTAGCATTAGGAGGTGTGAGTAAACCTACACACTGAAAAGAGTGTACTGGAAGAAGCAACAGTCAGGTTTCAGTACAACATGCATTTCACTGGCTATAACCCAGCTTCAGATATGAGGCATATACCAACCTTCTGACTGAGACAACAGTGTCCACAGCAAACAAGCATGGTCCCCACCTTGCAAAACTGAAAGGGCTACGCCTACCTACCCTATCATTTTATAGCAGTGTCCTGAAATCACAGTGAGAACTGCAATTACCACACAGCAGGCTGCATGCAATTACTAAATGGTGGGCACCAATTGGTGCAGAGGCCATCACATGCACATGTGCAGATACCTAGAAAAGCAGCCTGTATCTGCTGTCCACACATGCAATAATATCAATGCACCAACTGGGAGAGAGAGAGAGAGAGTGAGAGCGAGAAAGACAGACAGAGACAGACAGACAGACAGACAAATACAAACAGGCAGTAGGAGACAGACACTGAAAAGAAACACCAACACACAGAGGAAACCAAAACAAAAAAAAAAAAACACCTACAACAGACGGAGGTGAGGAATACAAAGGTAAGGTATGTAACAGATATGTATTTGCTGACATCCGAAAGATGTGTCTGAAGGGTACTCTACATACTGTGAATCATCCATATGTGTCAGCAGTCCATATCTACATGTACATGCACATTTGCATAGGGCAAGGGACATACTGCAACTGTTAGTGAAGGCTGGATATATGTATGTTGTTGAAGGCTGCTATGTGCACATATGTATGTAGGTTGTAGTGTGTGGCATTGCAGACAGCAAGCAGTGCTGGTATATGTCATGTGGTGATTAAACGCTGTGGGACTGAGCTACAGGCAGTGAGGCCTGCTACAGCTATATGGCCTGAGGACAGCAGAATGCATTCTGCACAACATTGTGCAATAGTATTACATAACCGTATGTCTCATAACTGTTGCATGATTGACATCCCCACCATGAAAGGTGGGCAGTATATGTGCCTATATGTGCAGCTATATGTACAGCAATGGATGTTTAGATGTATGTGTGTATATATATATATATATATATATATATATATATATATATATATATATATATAGATATGTGTGTGTAAAGATATATCTATATATATATATATATATATATATATATATATATATATATATATATATATATATATATATATATATATATATATATAGATATATGCAGATATATAGAATTATAGATATATAGATCTATATATACATATATACATATATACATATAAAGATAGATATAGATATATGTAGATATATATAGATATATATATGGATATATATAGATATATATGGATAAATATAGATATATATCGATATATATGGATATATATGGATATATATAGATATATATGGATATGTATGGATATGTATGAATATGTATAGATATGTATAGATATGGATAGATATGTATATATATATATATATATATATATATATATATATATATATATATGTATAGATATGTATATATGTATGTATATATATATATATATATATATATATAGAGAGAGAGAGAGAGGGAGACATGGGGTCATATGTACTGCAACAGGTGCCTGTTGTCCAAGGCATGGACTGAACACCAGTGTTGATACAGCAGTGCCATACCCCATTCCAAAACATCTTACGCAGTAACTACCACATAGGTGGTAGCCTGCCTAACACTGAAGGTGTCAGAAGGGAACATGGGACACAGGTGGGCAGTAGGCTCCCCTTTGATAATCACAGTGCCACAGTAGTCTTGTAATCTGTCTACGTGGTACATGTTATCACAAAAGGTGTGTCATCTAGGGAAATATAGGTCAGTGTTCCCCTCTACTCATCACAATGTCCCATGTGGTATGTACCTCACATGACAACTACAGCAAGTGGAAAGGCCACAGACATACCTAACAAAGAGTAATACTACCCTCAAACACATGCCCTATGCAGACTGCCTCACAAAACCACAGCTAGAGTGCATTGCATACCGCCCACCCAGAGATTACTACTGCCGGACATACAGAGGTATGTCACACCCATAGCAGTCGGCCAACCACTATGACAACACCTCACAATCCCTCCGGGCTACATGACCTTGGGCCCTAATCCTTGTCACCTCACTAATCAGCACATGCTGGAGGTACAGGTTCCTATCCACAAATATGCCATACTCTGGACTAAACCACCCAGCATTAACAAACAAGGCTCCTCATTAGCAGATGTCATACATACCCCTGATGATTGTTTTGGAGATAGGTAATATGCCCTGGGAGTCACCTCTGTGTATCCCGTTGACAGGAGCAAGTGAAATTACATTACATGTGTGTCAAAGGGCAGGGTAGCATATGGCTAGGTTGCTCTAGGCCCTCGGGCCAATAACATTACCTACCTATGACACAATGCACACACATGTACTCAGTGCAATACCTGCTATGTGAGGTGGAATGAGTGTGACAGTGACTGTGTGCAAGGTTTGTAAAGGTGTGATAGCTTAGTGTGCGGTTTTGTCTGTCATGTCAGTTTGTGTCCTACGTGTGAGGCCAAAGAAAGAAGTGTCAGTTATTGGGATGCAGACATAGTAGGATGGCACATGTTGTGATGTAGTTCCTTGTGTACAACTGTGGTGTCCCATTGTCGGCTGAAGCAATACATGTATGCTCAGTAAGTGGTACTGCTGGTGAATCCAGCTCACATATGAACTGTTGTACTACCTGAAGCTGTAGGCCTAAACAGCACAGTATGGTGTATGTTCACAGTCCCTGGTAACACTGTCTTGTGTGTTTCCTGTAGTCTGCACAGATTACATACCTCAGGCATAGGTATCTGTAAGTAGGGGCACACAGTACAATAAGATACACAGGTAATGCTCATCTGTGTCGGCATACATTTGTGTGTTGTATGTATGTCTGATGTGTGTGTAATGATGCCTGTACCATGCCCGCAATCACATGTGTGTTACAGGGTATGTGTGTGTACCTAGCAACATGTATACTCTGTTACAGCAGTATTCCAGCTATATTAACAACCATGCACATATGTTAGGTAGGGGTATGGCATCAAAGACTAGGGTGGTTTACTGGTAATAGTGTAAATGTACATTACATTCATTGCATTGGATGACATATTTCTTCATGCATTAGCTTGCTATATACCCCTGGGGCGAGGTTGTGCTTTGTATCCCAAACAGTGTGCCGACTACTGGTGTATACTGGTTTGTTATACGGAGTGTGGCAGGCACTGTCAGCCAGTTCTGGGCTGAGCACTGATATGTGGTATTGAACGTGTGTATCCTCTGATAGACAGATAGATGCTATATATGGCAGTTAAGTGATATCTGTACTTCATAATGCTAAGTGTGCCACATGACTTGCTCACACATATCATTTAATTGTCTTCCAGGGTTATGGCTCATCAACGTAATCCATTGTATACAGCTGCAGAGGAGCAGGAGATACAGAACAGCCTAGTGCAGCACTATAACCTGCTTTTTTCCAGGGCCAGCCAGCACCAGCATGAATGTACTGCACTGTGGCAAGACCTTGTTCACCGGGTAAATGACATAGGCATGCATAACTAGACATATGAGCAGGTACGCCATCACTGCAGTGATTTAATTAGAGATGTCCAGTGGCATGCATCTGATATCCATAGGCAACAGCTTGCCACAGGTGGTGGGGTGGCCATACATCCCCCCACACAAGAGTGGAGGAGCTGCTCCTAAGCATGGTGGCTCCTGGCCTACAGCAGCAACCGCATCACACATGTGTCATCATGGAGGCCGGAGCCACCCAGCAGGATGACATGGAGCATGCAGGTAATATGCCCTAGCTGTAGACTACCGTTACCTGTATTGTTAGAATATGCATATGTGAGATGTGTACTGTGTGTTTAGCAGTTGTGCTGCCTATCATGTGCAATACTGATATT
Source organism: Protopterus annectens (assembly GCF_019279795.1). NCBI lineage: Eukaryota > Metazoa > Chordata > Ceratodontiformes > Protopteridae > Protopterus > Protopterus annectens. The sequence continues at coordinate 471,789,927 of NC_056739.1, forward strand.
TGGAATAGTATCCGTACACCTGCGACTGTTGACTGTTGTTCCACTGTAGTTTAGCACACTCACAGTAGCAATACCACAGTTGTGGCCACTGACAAACTGTGTCATATTCTTGTAGGTCCCTCTGGTGTGACAGCAGGGCAGACGATACATGCTGGTGAGTGTGTTAACACTTTAATATTGGTAATGAAATGTGCATGTCATAGGTGAGGTGTAGGCCATGTACATGTAACACACCTACGCATAATGCATGCTGTGCATATTTGCTGTGCGACATCAATCATCTCAGTAAAGTCAGTAGCTGCTTCAATCACATGCAATGCACAGTGCAGCAGACACAATTGTGGCAACACAGTACTGCACATTGGATATGCATAGTTGCTACAGCTGTACACAATAGAACATGTTTATCATACGCAGTACACGAAAACATGCTACATTTGGCATTACCACATACCCTCTGTAAGGTCACACTTCAGTATCCCACATGTCATGCACACACACACATGATGTACCTCAGGGGTAGAGGCCTATCATGGGGCTGTGCAACACTCTGCAACACATAACACAGTCATGTTAGGCAATGCTCCCTACTGGGCACCTCACACACCCATGTACAAAGTGGCTGTGTAATTGTGAACGTAGCCACGGCACTGCAGTTCAGGTACAGCATGCTAGGCAGTGGTCTTGCACACATTAGTAGCTGTGAGTGATCACAAGATGCATGTTAATGATGGCACAGGGTACTACATCCCATCCAGTTACAGTGACCACAGTACTACTCATCGCAGTCATTGCTTTAAACCTCAATGTTGTGTGTGTGCAAACATATGCACCTATACACAATATGCATAGCATGTTGTGTGTGTGTGCTTACATATGCCAGTATACACAATATGCACAGCAGTTGCCATCCAAACAAAGTGTTACATATATGTCCTGGAATGCTAGTGTGTGTATAGGTCACTTGACACACATTGGGTATGTGTGGTGTTTAATGTTACAGTCGTGAAGCATGCCATGCCATGTTTGGCACTGACATATCTGCAATATGTCCCACACTCACCATAACCACTGTACATTGGCCATGTCGAGCATTGGGATTCCTTCACATCAACATGCACCACACATCCCATGTGTGTACATAGCATGCATGTGCTACACCCATGCCCACTATTATCTGCTATGAACACAGACACTGTACTCAGACATGGATATCTATGTGTCACACAGATAACACATGCAGCCATGGCATGTATACTTGTGAGAGATGGTGCACAGGGCATTGCAGAGCTGATAATACCTGCACAGCAATGTTGTGTCCATGTACACATTGTGTTCCAGGGTGTAGCCAATCACTGAACAACTGCATCAAAGCCATGTATACTGCCATTAAATAGGGGCGTCTACACTTGCACTGCATGGTCTTGTGCAACACATATTCTGCATGCTGACACATGTGTGGTGACTGTTTACCTTGTGATACTGACACCCACCTTTACCCACTATAGAGTATGTGTTGGATTGCTGGTGTGTGTGTGTATGTGCTGTAGTGAGGAGTGTATTAGTGTTCATGTGTTCATGTGTTCATGTCTGCATGTGTGCATGTGTTCATGTGTTCATGTGTTCATGTGTTCATGTGTGCATGTGTGCATGTGTTTGTGTGCAGACCGTAAAGTGTGTTTCCTGTCTTCCTCTCACAGGTGCTGAGTTAGGGGTGGCTGAAAGCAGCAGGGAACCTGAAGCCACTGCCACGAATAGTGGTGATGATGAGACATGTATTTTGGCACAGGAAGGTTTGACAGGGTCTGTTGTTGGTCCGCCAGTCGACAGTACACAGCGTTCAACCCCATCTATGCGCACACTCATACTGTCAATACATCCCTCACCACCAATGTCCATAGGCGATGGACAGCATACAGTTGGCATTGACCAGGAGAATGTGGTACCCATGGCACTTGCATCCCCTCACAGCAGCCTTAGCCATATTCCTGGATTGGTACCACATAGGTGGAGGTCCAGGGGTTCTTGGGGGAGCACCGCTGGTCGTATTGCCCCTGGCAGGCTTGCCCTCACAGGTCTTACGATGTCCAGTATGTTCTGGGCTGTAATGCAGGTTCAGGCACGTATGGAATGGTACACCAGGCAGGGACTTAGGGCACAAAGGGCACATTACACTGCTATCAATGACAGCATGCGTGACCTTGCCAGTGCCATCCGGACTTACACCGAGGTCATTGATAGACGTTGGGGGGAAACATTAGATGCCCTCCACAATATGTCTTCCATGAGCCAGGACCGTGCGGAAGGTTGCGATGTCGATGCAGATGCATGCCAGCAACAGCAACAGCTGGCAGTGGTCGTGGATGACCCACAGTTCACAGCCGCTCCCATAGTGGCAGTACCAGCACCAGCAATGCTGGGGCTGGCCTGTCCATTACCATCCCAGTAGACCACGTGCACGTGGCTCTGGCCAGTCCCAGCAGGGACATGAGTCCAGTCGTCATACCTCTGCCTCTGATGACAGTACCCAGTCAGGGTTGGTACCCGATACTGTCTGTAGCACCCCAGCCAGGCACAGGTACTGTGTCCGTGGCCGGAGACAGTGATCTGTGCAGCCTAGCAGGTACAGTCTGTGGCTGTCCCACACACTACCATATATGGCAGCCACATGCTGGACCTGTGTGCATGCAGACACACACACATTAACCAAACAACTAGGGCTCACACATACACACACACATTACATCAACATTGGCCCATGCTGTACTGTTGTCCCTCACACACACACACACACACACACACACACACACACACACACACACACACACACACACACACACACACACACACACACACACACACACACACACACACACACACACACACACACACACACACAGACATGTCGATTGGATGGGTCAATGTCAGGCTCTGACAAACAACAAAACACCCTGTGTATATGATGATACCTGTGTCGCCTGCTCTCATCTGTAACATTGACAGAGGAACAGGCTAACATGGTGCTGATGCACAGCGTGACACTATAGCAGTGTAGCAATATTAGCAAGTTGTCAACAAGAAAGTGTAATGACATCCTTGTAGGTATATCTGAGCAGACATTATGCATCAAAGCTCTGATTGTCAATGTAGCATTGTTTACACCACTGTTAGGTCTGAGTATGTATTGTCCACCCATGTGCCACTTGGCTGAAGTGTAATGTGTTGCCAGCATGTGTTAGTGAGTGGACAGTACGTGTGTGATGTGTGCAGTACAGATTAGCAAGTGTACATCTGTGAACATGGTGGATGCGCACTGTTTGTATGTACATGCATAGTGGACACATGGGACATGTGGCATACCCTGTTGTACACATTGTTAACATCTCATAGTATCTTTCAATGGCCAGTATGCATTCTACTACAGTTATGTACTAACATGGGTAGACATGTGTGTATGACATGGGTTGACACGATGCTGTGGGTGATACCTTTAATATCTGTCAATGATTTGCGGTCTGGTAGTATACACAATCTCAACAGCATGACTATAAGCAATCATTGGATGATGTCCTGACAAATGACACACAGTGGTAGGGAACTCAGTAACAGTTGGATCCTTCTGGTGCTACACTATAACACTAACCAGTGGTAATGACCGCCACCCATTCCTGTGACCACACCTGTTTGGCATATAGCCCCCTTAGGTACATGCAAACACACTAGGGATGTATCCAACCAAATCTGGAAATGCATGCATTGGCCTACAATGCATTCCCTGGATGGGACACATATCCTACACAAGGGTATCATACAGACAGATACCTGTTGTCTGATATATGCTGTATAGCAGTAAGCTGACTATTGCATAGTCATCCTCATGTACTATACACACTATCCCATCAGTACCACACAGGTGGTAGCCCTCAACATGTATGTTGGGTACCAATGTGTACATACAGCCTCATGTTATGCCATGTGTCCCTTGGTATCCACATATCCATAGGTATTGTGGAGTCCCAAGGTGTATCACATAAGACATTAGAGGCCTGAATGCATATCCACAAGGCAGATGTACACCTATGAAGACTGTCCATTATTGGCAGTCGTTGTTGTGTATGAACATGTCTGACATATACCCCAGGCATATACTTTCACTCACACTACTCTTAAGTAACTGTCATGGTTGTGTGTGGCACAGATGACCTTGGCCACAGATCACGACAGTGGACGGCCTTGTCACATACATATGTGACCTATGATCTGAGAAGCAGTGGCACAACCTGTCAATGGAAACAAATGTATTCATGTAGTATGCAGGCTTCACACCTATGTACTGATTGAGGGGACATGTACACATATATATTTGCCACGCAGATACCTGATGTGTGCAATGCACTTACTGTTGTAATCATAATATGTCATACCATAGTAAAAGCAAAACCCACACCGCATTGACCATCAGGGACACACACACAGTCAGTGTGTGCAGGATTCAAACCCCTACCTAACTATGTTATGATACTAGAGAGAGACCCATTAACATGGTGTGCTATTTGCTTTACTGGCTGGTTTCCCTTCCCCTGCTGTATTTATAGCATGGTGACATCATCAGACTGGACATGGTGATGTGTGTACACTTTGTTTTATGCCATTCCAGGAATGGTCCATGTGGGTCAGCAGGTGTCAACAGCTTGAACAAGACCTCATAATCCTTACCTTGTGTGATCTATCTGTGGACACATTGACATTCCATCATATGTCAACACATATTTATGCACAGCTTGTTGGTTTTGTGGGTACTACATGTTTCTGGGATGTTGATAAAGGGCTATTCAAAGTCTATGTGAGACATGTGTAGATGTGTTCAGTGATGTATGTCCTGGGTGGCTGCCTTGCAAACAGTCTAGCATGTTTGGGAACCATGATCCGCACATGCTACTTTAAGTGATTTCTGCATTTTACACTGTTTATTGCACTTTAAGTTACTAATTGTTGCAAATTGTTTCTGTAGGCTACACACTAAAGTGCGCTAGCCAATTTACAGCATTTATAGCATTTACTGTCTGTTTTTTTCCTTGTCTCTGTAATGAAAAAAAAAAAAATCTCTTGTTTTCCCACCTTACTGAACTAGAGTAGTCCAGTTTCAGAGTTGCTGATCCCTGGGCTTTGTTTTTAGTTCCGGTTACTGATCCATTGCCTTATTAGGAAGGAGGGAAGTTTCTTTGCTTACCAGTGGGAGTGGGAAGCACTGAGCGGCCTTTTTGTCTGATTTGGTGAAGTTTCAGCCAGAAACTAGTAGTCCATTGGTCGTTTTGGGCCAATTCCTAGCTCCCTTCAGCCCCCTGCTATAAAACACGCTAACGCGTAGCTGATTTAGCACGGAGTTACCACTGTTGCACACAAGAGCAGCGGTTAAACAAGGTTAAACTATTTGGGCCATCTAAATTCCACTCTTCCAATTTTCCCTTAAAACTACCTTCCTCGAGCTGTACTGCTGATCTAACCAGCATATCCTATAACTGAAAAGTTCATCTCTACTTGATTCCCAAGTAGACTATTCTCTATCTGTAAAGCCTAGCACTTACTCCTACAGTACTTGCACCTTGATAAAGCACTCTTATTATACATAGTACCCCACCAGCCTAAAACCCACTTCCCCCGGAGTCCTTTGAAAGTCTCTTTATCTACTACTTCTAGTATGTCGAGGGATCAGTTGCTAGTGTCCTCTCCAGCTCAACTGGTGAACCTGGGAATATTGAGGCAATGTTACAACTGCCTCATGTACACAGACAATCCTCTCCTTCTCCCACAAAACACAAATACATGCGAGATGCAACTATACGGCCAAACTGGAGGCTGAGCTCTCTCAACATAGGACTGGCAAGACCAGACAGGAGGAGAAGGTAACCACACACAATACATACCCAGTCACACATGGTACCATCACAACTTCAAATCATACACATACTCACACAAAGACATACTCGGAGGCTCTGATCAAAATTTACCAAAACAGCAGAGGCCACCAAAGCAGACACCCAAACAACTACCACCTCACGACCCAACACATGCAACACATAGACCACACAGTCAGAGTGTCAAACAGTCACAGCCCTTAAGGCCAAACAAAATGCCAGACACACTTGTCATTGGTGATTCCATAGTCAGACACACTGACGTCCCGCTCACCAGACTGAGTAAAGAGAAGGTCACAGTAAGCTGCCTGTCGGGCGCTAGAATCCGCCACATAATGCAAGCACTCAGGTCTCTCAACAGCAGGTACAAGTACGACTCAGTCATTGCCCACGCTGGTGTCAACGACCTGAGGCACCTCCTTGGACTACATGAAAGGGACATCGAGGAGCTCTCTGATTATGTAGCCCAGGCAGGTATGACCCTGACCTTGAGCAGTATCCTACCTTCACCTAGAATGATGCCACAATACAGTGATAAGATGATCAGCTTTAATAATTGGCTTAAATTCTGGTGTCATTCAAAGGATCAATGTCTGTCTGCCTGGGATGACATGCTGGACAAGCCACGCTGCTTCGCAAGGGACGGCTTGCACCTGTCACCCCTGGGCTTCCAGATATTGGCAAAGGCTCTTGCCACCCCCATAGTGCCTTTGTTAGGCAAGGCTCAAATTCTAAACCTACCACCCTAGAACACCAAAAGGAAAAAACTAAGGGTAATGCTGCTCAATGCCAGAAGTCTCAATCTCAAGATGCACTTTTCGAGGCCCTTCTCAATATGGAGAACATCGATGTCTGTGCTGTGACAGAAACCTGGTTTAAGGCTCCTGAGAGCACCCCAGCACTAACAGGTTTCACCTCATATCATGCGTCCGGCCCCAAAATCCGGACAACACCAAGAAGGAGGGGGTGTCCATATTCATAAAGGACACCCACACCTCAAGGTTGGTGGCAACGACGATGCATCGGAGACCATCCAGGTGCAATTAACCATAGGCAAGACTGCTCTGCAATTTGTAGCATGTTACAGGCCACCCTCTCAAACTCAGGAACCTCACATGGCCTTCCTGAAAACATTGGAGGGGATAAATGTATCTCCAAACACCATCATACTAGGTGACTTCAACTACCCTAATATAGACTGGGAACACTACTCAAGCCGAACACTCTAACCCAAAGATTCCTGGAGTTCATAAACTCAAATGCCATGGAACAACTAGTCACCATCCCCACAAGAGGAGAAAACATACTTGATCTCATCATCACGAACACGGGATCAAAATATTCAACACCGGAAGTATACCCCTCACTGGTGAGATCAGATCATAAACTAATCTCGCTGGAGGTCCTCATCCCGCCCCCACCTGAAACAAAAAAGACCACAGTGAAAAACTTCTCAAAAGCCGATTTCACACTTCTAAAACCTAGTGTGGTCTCCTTTAAGGCCACTGAGCCAGTGGTAAACATTACTCAAACCGCTGAATCACTTACAAATGCCTTCTACCAGCACCTACAGGACTGCATGGATCAGGCAATCCCAAACAAAACTAAGACTCTCTGTACCAAAGGCAAGTGTCCAGTCTGGTGGACCCCAGCCATAAACAAGCTCTACAACAAAAGGAGGAAGCTACTACAAGATAGAGCAAAATCCTTGAAAGGTAAGACACCTTTGATCATTATAAGTAAAAAACTAAGAGCTCTCATAAAATCATCCAAGGCAAATTTTGAGAGAAAAATCGCCAAGGACTCTAAAGAGAATCATAAGGCCTTCTTTAGCTATGTTAGAAACCTAGGAGGAAACTCCCAGATATGCTCAGAATTAGTTCAAAATGATGTGAAAATTACTGAACCTACACACATTGCCAACATACTGGCTGACAGGTTCAGTGCAAACTTCTTCCCTCCCCAAAAGGAGAGATATCTATTCCAGAGGATTGTAGCCCCCAAACATCTCCAACGCCCAGGTGAGAACTGCCCTCACTAAGGCAAAAACACAGCATCCATGGGACCGGATGGTGTCCCCGGCTGTGTGCTTCATGAACTCAACGAGGAATTAAACCCACAGTTAGGACAGCTGTTTAATCTTAGCCTCACCTCAGGATACGTACCCAAGGAGTGGCGCATGGCGACTGTGGTCCCACTTCATAAGGGCGGTGCCTCCACAGACCCTGGAAATTACCGCCCCATTAGCTTGACAAGCCTTATCTGCAAAGCCATGGAGAGGATCATAATGGAACTCATAAATAAAGACATAGGGAACTTGCAGACTTTGGATCCAACCCAGTTTGGCTTTGTCAAAGGCAGATCCTGCCTCTTAAACTTGGTTGACTTTATCGAGACAGTCACCAAGGCCATTGATGAGGGAAAGGCAGTCCATACAGCCTACCTTGACCTGGCAAAGGCCTTCAACACAATACCCCACTCAGGTATCATCGAAAAACTCATCAGCTTGAATGTAAACCCATACATCACAAGATGGGTTGCAAACTGGCTAAGTGACAGAACCCACAGGGTCAGAGTTGCTGGAGCCATGTCAGACTCAAAGCCTGTCACAAGTGGTGTCCCACAGGGCTCAGTCCTGGGTCCACTCTTGTTCGGCATCTACTTTTCTGAAGTACAAGCAAACACAGGAGGGTTATGGCTGACACAGTTTGCAGATGACTGCAAACTGGGTGCCATAGTCGAAAACACATCTGACACAGATATCCTCCAGAAGGGCCTCACAGAAACGGATAACTGGTGCCAGAGCCATGGCCTGAAGTTAAACGCCAAAAATGCATAGTCATACCTTCGGGAAAAACAAGGTTACCCCTAGCTACCATATAGGTGGCAATCCACTGAGCACAGAAAAAGTCATCAGAGATCTGGGGACCCAGGTTGACAGTAGCCTTTCGTTTGACACTCATGTTGCTAAAGTAGTTAGGAAAACCTTCTATATCACCCACCTGATCATGAAGGGATTCACATCTAGATCAAGGAGGTCATCGTCCCCTGTACTCATCACTCATTAGACCTATGATTGAGTACAATGCCCGTTCAGAATGTATCTGTCCAGACACCTGCTGCAGCTTGAAAGGCCCCAAAGTTCCTCACCAAAAGGATAAAGGGTCTCAAAATATGTCTTATGCTGCCCGACTGAAAGAACTCCAGCTCTATTCAGTCTCATACCGCTTGCTCAGAGGTGACCTGTGCCTGACATATAAGGCCATGTCAAACCCAGATTTGATGAATATGCTTCATCTCAAAAATCTAGATCCTCAGAACCACAAGGGCGGAGACTTAAACCTTGACACGGTTATAAATAGAACGTGCTGGAGGGACAGATTCATCACCCAGAGACTCCCTATGCTGTGGAACAAAATCCCGGTACATGTGAGGCAGAGCACCTCTCTGGCCTTGTTCAAGAGGAATCTTGACCAATGGATGGGAGATTGCAGATATACCCCAGGGATTACTTCAGTGTCACTGCTTGACAGAGGCACAGCAAAATGATAGGCATAGTTTTTATTCAAACTAAAGGGGTGGCGAAAGCCACATAACTATGGGCTAGGCTTATAAATGCCCTTGGGCAGATAGCCTAGTATGAACCTATGAACCTATGAACCTATGAACATACCACAGTTGGTAGGGTTGTGTGTATGTCAGCTTCCAATAGCTCTGTTTATGACTGCAACCATGATGGACTCCATGACCTTGCAGATCAGACTTCATAGGTGTACTGGACTTGACTTCCCATGGTGTGTTGTGCACCAACACTTTTGGGGAGTGCCATATGTTGCTGTGACACATTCAATGGTTCCACATCCTGTGTAGGGGGTAAGGCTCAGCTGACTGTTCAGGTGCAGGATCTGTTTGTTCTGTAGTTTGTGCATAACACATATTGGGAGTCAGTGTATTCCACTTGCTGCCATGCTTTTGGCATTGGGGGTAGCTGCTCATCCATTCTACATGTGATATCTCCTGGTATGATGATATGGACTATTGTCAGTGGGAGGTGGGTATGTACATATGGGCCTATCTGTCAGGATGTCGGCATTGTCAGTCAGGTACAGTTGGCCCTGACTCAGGGCATATCTGGGTGTACATTGCTATTTATCACATAGCTGAAGGAGGTGTCATGATTCAGTCTGGACTCCTTCTCAGCTACTCTTTACAAACCACCAATGAACATGAGCAGTAATCCCTGTTATACTCTTTTACACACTTAACACCCTACTGATCCTTTGTGATCAGGCTACAGAGTATGTCATCATAATATCCTGGCATGTCCAGGGGTCGGTTTCGTGTGTATTCTCCAGTCCAGCTGGTGAATATTGTGATATTGACACAATGTCACATCTGCCTCATGTACACAGACAACCCTCTCCTCCTCCCGACAAACTCAGATATATGTGTGAGATGCACCTATATAGACATACAGGGTGCTGAACTCTCTCGATCCATGACTGGCACAATCTATCAGGTGGTGAAGGTAACCACACACACCATATATCAGTCTCACATATTCTCTAGCGACAGCACTCAAACCACATTATCACCCATAGACATACTCAGATGCTGTAAATGAACTCCGCCTAAGCAGCAGAGACCTCCAAAGCAGACACACACACAACTGCTACCCCACTACAATACCCACATATCACATAGTTCACAATGTCAGTGTGCCACACAGTCACTGCCCTTCGGGCTAAACAACACACCTAATACACTTGTAATAGGTGACACTTATTGTCAGACACACTGACGTACCACTCACCATCCCAAACAAGGGAATAGTCACTTTGGGCTGTCTGTCGGGTGCCAGGATCTGCCAGATAACACATGAAGTCAGGTCACTCCAAAGCAAGTACAGGACTGACACCATCATTGTCCATGCTGGTGTGTAAAACCTCAGACGTTACTCCCTGGACCACATGATACATGGAGGAACACTCTGATCATGTAACCCAGGCCAGTATGACCCTGACCTTGTCTAGCATCTTACACCCACCAATTATGATGTCATAGTATACAGACAAACATATCACGTTTAACAGTTGCCTAACAAATTTGTTTCATTCATAGGGGATACAGTGTCTGTCAGCCTGTGGTGACATGCTCAACATGCCACGTAGCTTCACTATGGACAGCTTGCATCTGTCACCCTTGGACTTTCGAATGCTGGCTAAGGCTCTTGCTACCACCATAGTGCCTTTTTTAAGCAGGGCTCAAAAGACAAGCCCACCTCCATAGACATTACAGGTTAAATGAAACTAAGGGTAATCCTGCTCAGCACCAGATGTGTTACCCTCATATTGCGGCCACTCAGGACATTCCTCAGTATGGAGGATAGCGATATCTGTGCACTAACAGATGCCTGGTTCAGGCTCACTTATGCACACCAGCGCTACCAGGTTATGTTGCGTACCATGCTTTCTGACAACAAGACTTGGAACAGATAACACAACTAGGGGGAGTATCCATATACATCACGGATACACACACCTCCGGGTTAGTAGCACTGCACAAAGCATCACAGACCATACATATACAGCTACCATTGTGCAAAACTGCCTTTCAGTTTGTTGCCTGCTGCAGACCACCCTCCCAAACTCAGGAACCACACTCTGCTTTCATGGGAACTATGGAGAATATGAAGGTCTCCACAAACACCATTATATTGGGTGACTTCATATACACAAATATTGGCTGGGGATACTATTCAAGCCCCAACACCTTCACCCAACAGTCGCTACAATTTGTAGACTCATATGCTATGGCACAACCAGTCAGCACAGCCACAAGGGAGAATACATATTGGACCTGATCATCACCAACATGGGGACTCTATGTTCCACCTCAGCGATATACCCCTTATTGGTAAGGTCAGAACATACATGTATCTCACTGCACATACATATACCCTCCACACACCCATCCTGGGTAATCTTGGTGAACTTCTCATGAGCCAACGTCTCACTTCACCAAAGCAAGGTGGTATCCTTCAGAGACCCTGAGACAGTGGCAAATACGGCTCACACTACTGAATCCTTTACATACACATTCTATGGACACCTAGTGGACTGCATGGATTGTGCTATCCTAAATAACAACAGGACTCACTCCTCCAATGGCAGGGGACCTGTCTGGTAGACCCCAGCCATTAATAAGCTGTACAACATCAGGAGGAAGCTACTACATGATAGAGCACCATCCCAGACTGGGAAGGCATCTGTGATCTGTACTAGCAGACAGCTACGATCACTCATGAACTTTTCTAAGGGCCGCTTCTACCGGACAATTGCACCAGACACGTAGGACTATCACACGGCCTTCTTCAGTTATGTCAGGAACCTGGGTGGACACTCACTGATATGCTGTGAGTTACTGCATACTGACTAAACTTACCCAGAACCCACTGGCATTGACAACATCCTGGCATACAGGTTCAGTGCAGATGTCTCCCCCCATCCCCCCTAAGGAGCAACTATCCATCCCAACCGAGTATTACCTCCCTGACATCACACAGTAACAGGTGAGTGCTGCCCTCCCCAAAGCGTACATCACAGTATCAATGGGACCAGATGGTGTCCCGGCCTGCATCTTACATGAGCTTCATGACAGACGTAACCCTCACATTACATCACTGTTCAGTATTGGAGTTACTACAGGATATGTACCCAAGGAATGGTGTACAGCAACAGTGGTCCCACTCCACAGAGTTGGTGCCACAACGGACCACAGACAATATTGCCCTATAAGCCTATCTAGCCTGTTCTGCAAAGCTATGGAGCGTATTGTCATGGGACTCATACACATAGACATCGGGAACCTACAGACACTGTGTCCTACACATTTCAGCATTGTTGTGGGCAGATCTTGCCTCTTGAACCTGTTTGTATTCTTTAAATGGTTAACAGGTCCATTGACATAGGGACGGTTGTCCACACAGCCTACCTGAACCTTGCAAAACCCTTCAACACAATAACCCACTAGGCCGTTATGCATAGGCTCACCAGCATTGATATGGACACATATCTCACACGATGGATTGCTACCTGGATCAGGGATAGCACCGACATGGTCAGAATTGCAGGTGCCATGTCTGACTATACACCAGTTACACGTGGCATCCCACACGGCTCAGTCCCGGGACCTCTCTTGTTTAGTATATATTTGTCTGACATACAGACTACCACAGGGGGAATATGGCTGAACATGTTTGCACTTGACTGCAAACTGGGTGCCATGATCAACTCTCCAGCTGCCACATGCATACTCAAACAGGGTCTCACAGAGATGGATGACTGGTGCCTGAGCCATGGCCTACAGCTAAATGCCATTAGTTGCATAGTCATCCCCTTTGGGAATAACAACATGCCCACACATTACCACATAGGTAGTACTCCATTACATATGGTAGGAGTTGTTAGGGGTTTGGGGACATGACTTGTTCGTACTGTCACCTTTGACATTCACGTTGCCAAAGTGTTTGGACATACCTTCTATATGGGCCACCTTATCCCATATGGTTTCACATCTAGATTGAGTGAGGTAATTGTGCCCCTATACTCATCACATCCATGCTTGGTTACAATGCCACATTTGGGGTGTATCTTATCCAACACCTGCAGCAACTGTACTGGGAACAGAAGTTCCTCACCAAGCAGATCTAGGGACTCACACGGATGCCCTGCACAGTTCGGATGCAGTAACTCCAGCTCTACTCAGTCGCTTACCACCTACTCGGATATGATGTGTGCCTGTTGTTTACAGATATACCCAACCCAGAATTACTGGACATGCTCCACCTCAGGATATCTGACTCCCTTGGAGCTACACACTCCAGGGATGTATTCCTCAGCACAGATGTTACTAGGACATGTTGGAGGGACAGATTCTTATCCCAGAGGCTCCACTCACTCCAGATTGTAATCCCAGTTTCACATAGGCAGAGCCACCCACTGACCACCTACAGGAGACATCTTGACGACTGTATGGGTGATTATAGGTTCATAGGTTCATACTAGGCTATCTGTCCTGGGGCATTTATAAGCCTAGCCCGATTGTGTTTGGCTTACGCCACCCCTTGATTTGAGTATACTGTGCCCTTTTTAAAGTTTAGTTTACTGTGCCTCTGTCTAATAGTGACACGGAAGTAATCCCAAGGACAAACCTACGATCCCCCATCCACTCATCAAGATTCTTCTTGAAGAGAGTCAGTGAGGTGCTCTGCCTAACATGAATTGGAATTCTATTCCAGAGCGAAGGGAGCCTCTGGGTTATGAATCTGTCCCTCCAGCATGTTCTATTTATTTCTGTGCTGAGGTTCAAGTCCCTCGATCACGTGGCTCTAAGGGATTTAGATTTACTGAGGTGGAGCATGTCCATTAATTCTGGGTTGGACATAGCTTTATATGTCAGGCATAGATCGCCTCAAAGTAAGCGGTATGCAACTGAGTAGAGCTGGAGTTTTTTTAGGCATATGGCATCTGTTTGAGTCCCTTGATCCTCCTGGTGAGGTACTTTTGGGGTCTTTCTAATTGCTGCAGGTGTCGGGTAAGGTATATCCCAAAGGGGGCATTGTATTCTATGATGGGCCTGATGAGGGATGAATAAAGGGGCACGATTACCTCTCTTGATCTAGATGTGAATCCTTTCATAATGAGGTGGGCTATGTAGAAGGTCTTTCTAACCACTTTGGCAATGTGGTTGTCAAAGGAGAGATTGCTATCAACTTGGGTCCCAAGATCCCTAATTACTTTCTCTGTACTTAATGGGTTACCACCTATGTGGTAATTTGTGGGCACATTGTTTTTGCCAAAGGGTATGACTATACACTTTTTGGCATTTAGCTTTAGACCATGGCTCTGGCACCAGTTATCCATCTCTGCGAGACCTTTTTGAAGGATGTTTGTGTCAGCTGGAGAGTCAATTATGGCGCCCAGTTTGCAGTCATCTGCGAACTTGGTGATCCATAGTCCTCCCACGTTGGCCTGTACCTCAGAAAAGTAAATACCGAACAAGAGAGGTCCCAGGACAGAACCTTGTGGGATGCCACTTGTGACCGGTTTCGAGTCTGACATGGCTCCAGCAACTCTGACTCTGTGGGTTCTGTCTTTGAGCCTGTTTGTGACCCATCTTGTGACATAGGGGTTTATATTTAGGCTGGATAGCTTATCTATGATGCCAGAGTGGGGTATTGTGTCAAATGCCTTTGTGAGGTCCAGATAGGCTGTGTGGACTACCTTCCCTTCATCTATGGCCTTGGTGACTGTTTCGAAGAAGTCGACCAGGTTCAAAAGGCAGGATCTGCCCTTGACGAAGCCAAATTGGGTAGGATCTAGTGTCTGTAGGTCCCCAATGTCTTTGTTTATGAGTTCCATGATGATCCTCTCCATAGTGTTACAGACTAGGCTAGTCAGGCTTAGGGGGTGATAGCTTCCAGGGTCCGCAGAGACGCCACCTTTGTGGAGTGGGACAACTGTTGCTGTATGCCATTCTTTGGGCACATATCCTGTAGTGAGGCTGAGATTGTAGAGCAGTTTTACTTGAGGGATTAGTTCTTCTTGGAGTTCATGTAGGACGCAACCCGGGACGCCATCTGGTCCCATGGAAGCAGTGTTTTTTGCTTTGGACAGGGCGGCCTTCACCTGAGCATCAGAGATGTTTGGGAGGCTGCACTCTGCCGGGATAAATACTTGCTCTTTTGGGGGGGAGGGGGTGGAGAAGTTTGCACTGAACCTGTCTGCCAGAATATTGGCGATGTCTGTGGGTTCAGTGTATTTTTTGTCGCTTAGAATCAACTCAGAACAAGTCTGGGAGTTGCATCCCAGGTTCCTGACATAACTGAAAAAAGCCTTATGATTGTCTTTAGTGTCCTGTGCAATTTTTCTCTCGAAGCTGGCCTTGGAGGATTTTATGAGGGATCGTAATTTTTTGCTAGTACTGATCAGAGATGCCTTCCCTTTTAGGGATTTTGCTCTGTCATGTAGTAGCTTTCTCCTTCTGTTGCACAGTTTATTTATGGTTGGGGTCCACCAGACTGGACGCCTGCCTTTGGATGATTGGGTCTTGATTTTGTTTGGGATAGCATGATCCATGCATTCCTGGAGATGTCTGTAGAATGCGTTTATATAGGATTCTGCAGTTTGGGCCGTAGTTTCCACTGGCCCTGGGGCCTTGAAGGATTCCACTTCGGTTTTGAGAAGTGTGAAGTTCACTTTTGAGAAGTTTTTCACTGTGGTTTTCTGGGCTGGGGGTGGGGTCGGGATATGGATATCCAGTGAAATTAATTTATGGTCTGATCTTACCAATGAGGGATATACTTCTGGTATGGAGCATAGAGTCCCCATGTTGGTAATGATCAGGTCTAGTATGTTTTCCCCCTTGTGGGAGTGGTGACTAGTTGTTCCATAGCATTTGAGTTTATAAATTCCAGGAACCTTTGGGCTAAGGTGCTGGGGCTTGAGTAATGCTCCCAGTCTATGTTTGGGTAGTTGAAGTCACCCAATATAATGGTGTTCGGAGAGATCTTCATGTTCTCCAATGTTTTCAGAAAAGCCGAGTGGGATTCCTGACTTTGAGAGGGTGGTCTGTAGGATGCTATAAACTGAAAAGCAGTCTTGCCCACTGTCAGTTGCACATGGATGGTCTCCGATACTTCATGCAATGCCACTAACCTGGAGGTGTGGATATCCTTGATAAATATGGAAACTCCCCCTCCTTTTGTGGTTCAGTCCAGGTTTTGGGGCCAAAAAGCATGATATGAGGTATAACCTGGTAGTGCTGGGGTGCTCTCTGGAGCCTTGAACCAGGTTTCTGTCACTGCACAGATATCAATGTTCCCCATACTGAGGAGAGCTTCGAGTGCATACATCTTGAGGTTAAGACTTCTGGCGTTTAGCAGCATTACCCTTAGTTTCTTGTTCGTATGTTTACCCCTGGGATACCTTCTGTGTCCCTGCTAGACAGAGGCACACTAGCCTAAACGTACATGGGCATCTTGTGTGACCTACTATTCACACACACAGTGTAGTAATCTGACAGGGTTGTGAATGCCAAACACACTCTGGCTAGGCTTGTACATGCTCTAGGGCAGATAGCCTAGTATCGACCTCTGAACCTATGCTAATGTTCAGGATGCACAATGTTTATTGCTGATACTGTTTGCAGGTCTTTATCATCTTCGCTTTACCAGTTTCTATGAACAACTTTGGTATCTGCAGAACATATTTGATTATGACAGGGTTCCACTATATTATAGATGTGTCTGTTGTCATATAACTGTGTGCACAGGGTGGATTGCTGGATAGTGACAGGTTCCTAGGTTAACACATGCAACTGCCAGATATGCGTGGCCCACTGCTGTACTCAGACATGGCCTAAGTGTGTGAGCATGCCCAGTTCAGGCTTTCTGTGTTTTGTTGCCTGACATTTGTCTCATTTATTCAAGTGTGTGAGCATGCCCAGTGTGACCTTTCAGTATGTTGCTATCTGAGGTCCACTACATTTGTTGATGTGTGTGAACATGACCAATATTAACATTTATACTGTATGTGTTGGAAGTCAGGTTCTGTTCTTACTGCAGGACTCACCTTTGTGTCATAACTCGATAGGGATTATGCTGTGCCTGCAGGGTTTCCATGAGATACTTTGCATAGACTTATCAACATTCCTTCATACAGGCTGACCACTGCAATACTGTCATGGTTTAGTGGTTCGGTACTTTGACTATAGTGCACAGTATCCTGGGTTCGTGGCCCATCACTGCTTTATATTTTCATACTGAGCAGACCAGACTACTTAAGGGCTAATTAAGCAAATATGAGCATGCTGGCTTTTGTTCAGCTATGCTCTACTTAGACCAGGCTTGTCCGACATTGTTCAATATTCACCAACATTGCTGGATGTTGCCCAATATTACTCAACATTGACCACAGTTGTGCTAGTTGGTGTGTGCGATTTTGTTTGCATATACTACATGGTGGTAAATGCTGTTTAGCACTGCTTTATATTGCTTAACACATGGCAATCATGCCTTAGGTGGTGCTGCAGAGCTGCCTATGTCGGATGCACATACTACACTCCCTGTACATGTTTGAAAGCATGTAGTGTCAACTTAGGCATCCCTTTTACTATATGTGCGAGTCAGAGAGAGGTATCAATTCCAGATTTCCTACTGAGCCAGTGTATGTGCTATGCGTTGCCTCTTTGCCAAGGCCAAAGCATTCTGGACACTCCTTCTTCTGCCTACTGGGGCAGGCTCAGGTTGTTCCTCCTCCGAGTCACCCGCTGCCTGTGATGACCTTGGCAATGGTGAGGGGCTGTTTGGCCCAGACCTATGCTGGTCCTGCTGCAGCTGTTTTCACAGGATCATATTATGTAGCATAGCACATACCATGACAATTTGGGTACATGTAGTTGGTGAGTACTGCAAGGCTCCACCAAATGTGTCCAGGCACCGGAACCATGACTTGAGCAGCCCAAACACATGCTCTATTGCATTACGTGTTTGTGCGTGTGCCTTATTACGGCATTCCTGTTCAGGTGTGTGTGCGTTTCTGATGGGTGTCATCAGCCACGGCTCCAGTGCATAGCCAGCATCCCCCACTAGGTGACCATGTGGGATGTCCCCATTGGCAAATGTCTGGTACAGCTGCGTCAGATGCCAGATATGGGAATCATGGTAGCTTCCAGGGCAGCCTGCACACACATTCAGTATTATGCCCTGTTTATCACACATGACCTGGCAGTTGATAGAGGGGAAGCCCTTGTGGTTGGAGTAGACTCTACCCCGCTCGCCGGCTGGTGCTTTGATGCATATGTGCGTGCAGTCTATTTCACCCACTACCTCAGGGTATTCCGCTATTTGCAGGAAGAGACACATATTGCTGGCCAATACCTCATGGGAATTGGGGAAATATACATGCTCACCGACATGTGCTGACATGGCATCCAGGAACTGGTGCAGTACCCTGGATGCTGATGCCTGTGATATCCCCATCATATCACCAGTTGGTCTCTGGAAGGTACCTGTTGCTAATATTCTTAGGCCAACATATACCTTGGTTTCCACCGGTATGGGTTCCCCTCTGTTGGTTCTGTGTGTGAGGCTTGGCCTGCACAGCTCAACAATTTGCTGCAGGAGGTCTCTGTCCACTCTATAGCGTTCCACTCTCTCCAGCTAATGTAGCCCCTGGTAGGATACCCTGGGCCTATACACTCTTCTCCGTCTCCTCACTGTGGGTTGTCCAGCAGTATTTCCATTGTCACCACCCTCAGCATGTTGCATATGTTGCCTTATAACAGCAATGGCAGCCCCTAACATTTATTTGTCTCAGTAAAGCTTTTTCAGTTTTCTCTTCTATTAGCTTACTGCAGTGTCTGTTGTGAGAAACATAATGGACTGTTGTTTGCAGAGTTTTAAGTGCTAGGCTTGGCTGGGCTAGTGTACTGCCTGTGTAATTGCCTGATTCTGATTGTTTTCACCTACTAGCTCTGCTAGTACTCCCTGGTAGCTTCCTACTATTTGTTGTGCTTCCTTTTTCCTTTCTGTTTCCTCGGGGGGGGGGGGCAGTGCCACGCACACAAGCGCAAACACGCTCACAGCAGATCACACGCACGCACACATGCTTACATGGACTAAAATTTGCTTATTCGGGTTAAAATGCGTGCACACCAGCGCAAACATGCTTACAACTCTTTAAACAGCCTTATACATGCTTACTCCGGCTTAAACGTATGCACGCACGCTTACATGCATGCACTCTGTCTTACTCTGGTTTACAGGCACGCACACGTGCGCATACCCACTCAGCAAGAAACTTTGGTGTTATCCACTGCATACACCTTCCATTTCTTGCCTTTCCCTAGCATACCTGTTGACACACCCCTTTCCATGATGTGTAAATGACAGCTGACAAATGCCACTCTGCTCCAATGAGCTTCACTTCTTTCATACATACCCCCCTTGTGATGTCACCTATCTTCTACTCTGTTACTCCCCTTATCCTACTCCTACACTCTACTGACTCTGCTCATTTGCTATATAAACTTGCGATTCACTATCCTAACCCTTATTTACATAGGATTGCCTACTAATGCCTGGTTACATCTCTTAGACTGAGCTTCCCCCCTTAGCAACCTCTACTCGGTGGCCATGTTGTCTTCAGCCTGCCATTCCCTTGCATTGTACATTAACAATTTAAATAAGATCCACATTTGTGGGTTTTAATTTTTAGTTTTCTGGGTTTTAGAGTGCAGCCTGTTTGCGCGGCGCTGCACTATGCTTAAACATCGGAAATCGGAGGAAAAAAAAATTATTATTTTTTTTTCATATTGCATCAGGGAACATTTCCAATGGCCGTATATTTGGCCATTGGCATGCTTCCTGCACTGGATGCAACCTTTATTTGGAGCTGTCACGGCTCCGTTTTGCTATTTGCAGAACGGTACTCAGTTGTCAACTGAGTACATTTCTGCAAATAACACTGCTCTTACTCGGGCAGGTTCAGGTTTCCTGAATCACAAATCTACCTCATTTGCATGCCTTTCACCTGCAATTGAGGTAATTTGCATATCCCAGCCCTGTCCGTGTAAGAGCCGTTTTAGGAGCTCTCTTGCACGCCCCTGCAGGCTGTTCCTGGATCGCTCGTCGGACATGATGGCTGCATGGAGTCTTACTCTACTCTTAGACTCCATGCAAGCCATCGTGAATCCGGCCTTAAGTTATTATATTTTAAGGTAATAATGAATTTTATAGCATTGTGATCGGATAAGGGGCAAGATGTTATTAGTACTTCTTCAATTTTAGAATATAAACCATTTGAAATGAGAACTTTATCAATGTTAGTTTGGGTAACAAATCTAAATGAATAATGTGCAAAATGTAAAGAACTAGTAGATTTCAGTTCATATAAATCATGCATATTCAAATCATTAATAAAATATTTTAAATGTTTTGTTGCTGATATTAATTTTGGAGTATGACTATTAGTAGTATCTGTATCAGATAATAAAATATTAAAATCTCCTGCAGTTATTAATTGACCTTTAGCATGTAGAGTAATAATATCAAGCATTTATTAACAATTTTTGTTCTGATTCCAGGAATCCAATATATATTTACTAATGTATAAAATTGTTAATTTCAACTACTATCAGCTCCAGCGTGCCATCTTTATCAGATTATGTATGTATGTATGATTTTAAGTTTAGATAATGCATTTTCCGAAGAATAAGTGTACCTCTCCTTTTTTTTATTTGAAATACAAACCTGATAATATAGTGTAGTCTTTAAATAATATCTTATCTATATATTTATTTATTATATGTGTTTCTTGTAGAAAGATTCTATGAGCTTTGTGTAAATTTAAATCTTTATTTAAACTGCTTCTTTTTAAAGGGCTATTAATACCATTAATATTTAGTGAAAGGCAATTATACACAGACATATAAGAAAGAGAAAAAGTATTATAAATCTAGAAGTTAATGACTTTTCACAAGAAAAATGAACCCCATTATACTGATATATTGCTGTGGACAAAAAAGGTAAGGTAAACATTAGACATTTACCATCAGTATTGGAATTAAACATTCCTATTTGGAGGAATAAACCATCCAAAACACTCACAATCCAGTCCATAGCAATGTGATGAGAAAATGAGAGTGAGCATATGCTCCTACTTCCTAAATGAAATTGTAATTTGTAAATAATAAAAAGATGCTCTATTAGATAGTTATTTATCACCATAATTCAATGAGCTAATGACTTTTAAACTACATTATGCTCACTGTAGTTTAAACATTAACTATATATAAACAGGAGAAACTTTATGAACCAAGTTTTGTATATTAGATATATTTTATATATTTATAGATTTTGTATAATGTTTAGGGACCTAAACCTTGTCACCACAATAAACAGAACATGCCAAAGGGATATATTCCTGTCCCAGAGACTTCCCATACTCTGGAATAAACTACCTATCTATATCAAACACAGCTCCTCATTAGCACTCTTCAAGAAAAATCTTGATGACTGGATGGGAAATAGGAAATTCACCCTGGGGATCACCTCTGTGACTCTGCTAGACAACAGCACAGGAAAATAATTTTCTTGGGTGGCAACAGCCCGGGTACCTTTTTGGCTGGGCTTGTATAGGCCCCAGGACCGATAGCCTAGTACCTACCTATGAACCTATGAACCTAGAGCCACAATCTAGTATTGTATGAGTGTATAAATAATATAAGAATAGTTGTACCTCCACAAATTAGTAAATTAGTCAAGAACCACCCTCATCAAGATATTATATAATCAGCCATTACTATTGCCATTTGGTTATTACTATCTTCTCTAGATTTCTAAGTTCATGATTTTCCTATCACATATTCTAAAATAATGGAAAATATGTCCATATGAAATAGCGAAGATAATCCCCAGGATTCACAAAACTTCCATGCAAGAATAAACTATTCTTGCATGGAAGGGTTTGTGTCCATGTAGAGCAGCAGTGCACCTTGAACATTAATGAAGGCGTGCTGCTCAGCTCTTACATGGACACGGATCTGTGTACGATTGCAGGGAGTGTGTCTGAGAGCTCATATCTCACAATATACACACCCCCTGCACTCCAGAATTGCTGCATGGAAATTCAGAAGCAACAAGAGTTATGTATCCATGGACACTACTGTTAGTTCATGGAGCAAATCTCACATTTAGTCATGTAATGTATCAAGCCATTTGTTTACCGGGAAGGTCCACTGGGCTGGAAGAAAAGTGAATGCAAAAGCATTATTGTATCAACTTGCTAAGTTGGTAAGAGCAATATTTAAAATATGTCCCTATTTCTCCCCCTCGTCAGTCAAGGCTTTCCCCAGATCATTGCTTCAGTAAGCAATGTGCATACCCCTACAGTAAAAAAATTAAACACATCTATTTAATTTTTTGTTTCTGTCCGCAATAAAGTTTAAACATTGCTGGGCATGTGTGCCCACCACACAGCTATGCTTAGCCTAGCTACACATTACAAGGAGCTAAATAGGAATATACTTCACAAATCAATAATGCAGAAATAGTGGTTAGAGCATTTACTTTGTAAGTAGTCATTCCCGATTTGATCCCCACTGAAGCCAATTCACATTTTGCCTGTCAAAGCAGTACATATATTTTTTTTAGGTAGTAAGTAACATATATTTGTCAACCAGAGTAGTGTAGTAGGTCCAGATGTGAGGTGTCAGTGTAAGAAATCTTTGAAACCCTCATATAAACACAACTGTCCCATACAGTATAGTCATAGAAAATGTAATGTCATGAAAGCACATAGGGGGATGTTTTAGAAGGTCAACATATATTAGATAACCTGTCATTAATGAGGAATGAAGTCCACAATCATGATAGTGCATACAGTGAAAGTTGAACAATGCAAATTTGTGCTAAGCTGAACCAGTGTAAGCATTGCCTAAATATAAATGCTAAGCAAGAATTAGCATGGGTAAGAGAATTTGTGCATTGGTAAGCAGTGCTTAGCATCTACCACTTTAAGCAATGCTCACCTTAGCTTAGCGGGTTTGCCCATAGCTTAGGTTAGCTTAGCATTTCCAAAATTGTCCAATCACGGCAAAGTTTGGGAAATCAGTCCTATTTAAACCTTGTAGGTGGGAATACAGCCCATAACCTGTTGTACCTCATCACTGCAGGCACAATGGCTGGAGTAGGAGAGGGAACATGCTTTCAGGTGCAACGCTGAGTCATCCAGGAGTCGAGGGTCATGGTCAACCTCCTTGTGAAAAAACATGAAATGAGATTGCTGCAGGGCCACTACCAGGGCTTTCAGTACAAAGCGGAGGCCTGGGACCATCTCACACATGGCATCACTAGTGCTACTGGTATTCTTCAGACTGGAGAGCAGGTCTGGCACCATTACACTGACGTGAAGTGTAGGAAGGGGGAAACGTTGGAACAGTGGATCCAACAAGCTCAGCAAGAGGATGTCCCAGATTTGTGTAAGTATCGGTATCAATTACTATTTAAGATAGTCTAGCCTGAGTATGTGATGGATAGGTATGCATAAATGTTTCTCTGCCCTCTGTACATCTACAGATGAGAGAACTGTGAACATGGAAGTGCATGCTAGCAGACTGCAAAGGCTGTGTCATGAGGCTGGTGAGTATAAATCTAGCTTGCAGTATTCAGGGCTAATAACAGAAAGGAGTAGAACACCACCTGTCAGTAGTGAAATATGTGTATCATTTGTACTTAATAAATGACAAAGTAGCAGAGTAATAGTGATGTACTGGGTACATATAAATAAAAGTGTGATTATCTATAAATAAAACAATAAACCCCAGACTGTTGTGTTTCATTTGCTATGTATTATTAAGATTCTAAATGTGTACAGAATTTGAGCAGTAACCACAGGTCTGATAGCAGTAAGTAATTGAGGCTCATCTGGCCAAGATTCTGGAGTTGTAAAACATGTAGAAACAGTCAGGTAGTGTTAACATGCATTCCCTCCACATGTTTGGCAGGTAAGGAAAGCTGTATATTAGCTGTATGAAGTATGTACTTATACACTGTATCCAACACACTGCTCAACCCCAAGGCTACAAATGACAGCAAGATAAGTATATAAACCAAGTAGTGTCCCCAGGTGTTTTACTGTCACTGCTAGTGGTCAGTGCTGCCAACATCCAGGGTGAGTGATGGAAATTCAGGTGGACTATGGCAGTAGCACACACGCACACAGTGTGAATGCATGTATGTAAAGTTGACTTTTGTGAATATGTGTAGACACAGGTAGTGTTAACAGACATTTCCTCCACAGGTTTGCCAGTTAAGGAAAGCTGTATATTAGCTGTATGAAGTCTGTACTTATACACTGTGTCTAGCACACACTGCCCAACCCCAAGGCATAGGTAGGTGTAATGTGAGGTCTTAGCTACAGAGTAGTGATTAGACTAATTATCAGAACAGTTGTGAGCAATGTACTAATAGATAGTTGTTAATTTCTCTCTCTCTCCCCCAACTGATTGCAACAGTAATATAACTGCATCAATGAACTGGTAATATCCTTCCCATAACTACTGTTGGGATATGTTCCCTATTGTTGTAAAACTAATTAAATGTTTGAATGTGAATTTACCCTGTTTACATGATATGATTTGGTGGCCTGTTGCTATCAATGTAACCTTCATGCTGTTATAATATCCACTGTTGTTATATATCTGCATGTGTTTTGTTTGCTATGCAACTGATTGAAATTGTTTTACAGGGTCTGTTTGAACACCCATGCATGCTGTTATAACTAATCCTGGAATCTAGATCTGCATGACTAATCAATATATGTTGTAAAATATCCACACGATACCATGTCTGGGAAGGCTGATCCCAGTGGATCCACCTGTTTTGCCTGATCTGGCCATGGCACTGGGCCCCAGCACATCTAGGACCTACCCCAGATCTGCCTTGTCTGCTGGTCCTGCACCATCCTTGGGTGGAACTGCCTCAGGGGATGGGGCTCATCCCCCTCTGGGTGCAGGTGCAGACAGGAGCCTGTTACCAGTGCTCAGGTCCCGGGTGTGGTGTGTAGTGAACTCCAAAAGGAGTTTGGAGATCAGCTATGCTAGCTTGAGGGCCATGTGGCACATCATGAGGGTCAGCCTGCCCCTCCTGCTCAGCCCCCAGCACAGCCACCTTTGGGGCTGTGAAGGTGCAGTGGTGACTGCCCATGAGTGGGGATCTCAGTCCCACTGCATACATATGGGGGCTCATGAGCTTCCGATTCCCAATCACCCTCCTCGTCCAAGGTGTTTACCCCCACATGTGTCATACACTACCCATGTCTGCTGTCTTGTCTGTCTTGTATGTCTCCCTACCCAACCTACCTCCCCAAGTATACCTTCTCTCCTTCCCCAACATCCTACTCTCACCATAAAAAATAAATGGGCAATCTATTCCACCCCAAAAAATTACGCCTCATGGATCGCTGTCCATTTCACACACATGTGTCCACTGGACATGTAATCTTGTCCAATTGGCTTGGCAACACATTGCTGTTGTCCTCACCCCTCTCTCAGGGGTTTGAGTATCCAAATGTGCATGCATATCTTGTAAAAGTGCACAGCTGTTGCTGTAGAAGAAATGGACATCTATGGACCTTCCCTACTCCCACCCTGCACATCCCTAGCCATCTCTCATCTTGTTTTTTCTTCTGTGTGCCCCTTTTTTCACCACTTTCCTATCACCCCTTTTTCTTTTCTTTCAAATAAATTAGCTTGGGGGGTAAGAGGGTGTAAGCGCTGCTAAGCAAAGCTAAAATGGAGTAACCATATATTTTAACAGTGCTTAGCTTTGCGCAAACCCCGCTTATAGCCACTTTAAAGTGCCTTAATCACCCTGTCTCCCTCAGCCCTTGTTCTGCCCAGCACTAACCTTGCAGGTCTTGAACCCAGGATCCTGTATACTATAGTCACATTACTTAACCACTAACCACTGAATAGTAGTGAAAAACTGCTTTGAGTACTACAATGTTTACTACTTAGTGCAAACACTGTGGAATCAGTCATGTTTCTATATATGAATAATACAACCAATAAGATAGTGTGGTAAACTGCAACAACGAAAGAAAGTCCAACACTAAAATGTATCCAAAGAATGCAGCCGCACGAAGCTATAATACAGCCTGTAGTTTAATAACTCCAAAAAGAAACGGGCAAGTGCAAACAAAAATAACAATAAAACGGATTTAGCGCTTTCTTCCACCTAATGTGTGGACTTCATCAGAATCAACAAAACAATTCACTTGGGCTAATTTATCAGTTTTGTGGTGCCAAAAATTCTGACTCATTTGAAAATTTAAAGAAACATACACCAACTCTATACATAAATATCAACACTAATAGTAATAAAAAATAAAAAATAAATGATAAATAAATGAAAAAACTTAATACTGCTAGATTTTATGTACATATATACTATAACTTCTAAGACCAGTTACTATCTCTCATATATCATAATTACATGTTTAATACTAAATCATAATAAATATTAATGTATACCAACATTTGTTAGAATATTATAAAAACTATCTATACTCATAGTTGTACTCATAGGGGAACTAATTAATGTCTAAGGGGATACAAAAAACTTGTCCATAAATATTTGCATTAATATATTAATGCTAACATATTTAAATGTTAAAATGTTAAAAAATTAAATAATTAAAACATTAAGACCTACATCCTATACATCTCTTACCATGATATATATCTATACATAATAAATTCATAAATACATATGTATATAAATATGTAAATATAATAAAAACCTAAAAATTCAATTATGTCAATATCCTTCCATTCAAGCCACTATAGTGTTATAATAATAAAGGCTTAATATTAATATATTCATTTAAGCCAGGCGGAGTAGCGGCATCTGTAAATATTTGCCATCTAACTTCCTTCTCCGCTAAAATAGCTTTGATATTACCACCTCTATTGTCCACTTTAACTTGTTCTAATATGGCAAATTTAAATTTGTGGCTGTTATCCATATCAGCCACATGCCTATACAATGCATTTGTACTATCTTTTTTCCTTATAGCATAGAGGTGGTCATAAATTCTTTTCTTAAACATCCGTTCTGTTTTTCTTATATAGAAATAGTACAGCCAGTACATACAGCAATATATATTATATGATGGGTATTACAATTCCCTCGACTAATTTTAATACTAGTCCTATTAATATTCTCTAATTTCATTATTTCTGTTTCTAATATTACATGGCAATAGCTGCAACTTCCACATTTGCGTGTTCCTTTGTATTGAATATTCATACATTCCACCCTTTTATATCTTTCAAAGATAGTCTTTATATTTATTCCCATTTTATAAACAAAAATGGGTGCTTTACCAACAATTTCTTCTAATGCATTGTCAACAATAAGAACATTCCAATATTTATTAAGAATGTGTTTGATGGACTTTGCCTGGGGAGTATACTCTAAGATACAAGCTCTTCTATAGTCCATGTCCTGTAGATTTCTGGTTGGATTTAATAGGGGTTTACCCAAAACAGGGGAGAATCTATTACCCCATTCTCCAATAACATATTTCTTTACTTCATCCATTAATTTTTCGGGGTATCCTTTAAATCTAAACATTCTACCAATATTCTCTATTTCTTCAATCATGTCATCATATGTTGATGTCATTCTAGCTGCTCAGATGCATTGTCCCTTAAAAATACTTTTCTTTGTTTTATATGGATGGTTGCTACTATAATCTAAGTAATTATTAGAGAAAGTGTTTTTCCTGTAAATACGAGATTTGAAACCATCATTATTCATAGTAATAAAAGTGTCTAAATATGCAATTCCTTCTCGACTGGAATTGTATGTAAACTTCAAAAATGAACTAGATGTATTCAAATAGGTTATAAACTTCTCTATAATTGCATCAGGTCCATCCCATAATATAAATAAATCATCCAAATATCGTGTGTAATACCTGATGTATCTATAATATTTTCTCTTAAACAATTTTTCTATTTCCCAGTCTAGCATAACCATGTTCGCATATATAGGGGCACAAGCAGCACCCATAGCTACTCCCTGTATCTGCTTATAAAATTCTCCCTCATAATATATATAATTATGTTCTAATATAATAGACATGAATTCTGTTATAAGACTTGCATGTTCCCAATCCAATTCTGAATAACATTTAATGCTGTTAAGAAAACTATCTAACCCTTCTGCTTTGGGAATACTTGAAAATAAATCAACAACATCAACCGTAATAAAAATAAGCCCTTCCTTCCATATTTGGGGGGACAAATTACTTAGAAAATTCCAAGAGTCCTTGATAAGATGAGGAATCTTGTTATAAATGTGTTTTAACCATGTATCAATTGTCACCCCCAATGGAAAAGTATTAGAATAACTACCCGATATTATAGGGCAAAAAGGGGGGTCCTGTATATTTTTATGCACCTTTGGAACACCAACTATAGTGGCTAGCTTAGGATATTCGACAGTTAAAAAATTATACAATTCTAAATTAATTCTTCCATCTAATAATAACTCTTCTATAAATAAATCTATCTTTTTATAAACCTATATTAATTTTGTTCAAAGAAACTGAAATATATTTACCGAAATCAACCAGAATATTAAATATCTTATTCTTATACATATCCTGATCATATAAGACCACCCCACCACCTTTATCAGGCTTCATTATTCTAATAGATTTGTCATTAGTAAGCCTTTGTATTAAATCTTGTTCTCCCTTGTTCAAATTTTTTCTTATTCTTCCATTAGAAATATAATTCTTTAAAAGATATATTTCCTTGGTCACCAATTTATCATACAGAGCTATATTAGGATGGGTGGGGGGGATAAATGTACTAGGCTTCTTTAATCGAACTTTTTCGCCTTTAACATTTTTATTCTTAAACAATATTGCAAGATTCAATTTTCTAAAATATTTCTTGATTTCAGCTATACAGTCTACTGTCCGAAAATTTCTCATAGGGACAAACTTCATCCCTTTAGAAAAGAGGGTAAAAAATTCCTCACTAATCTCTATTTCAGTATAATTAAAAATATTAAAGTCATTCTTACTAACAATAATATCTTTAGAAACTGCCAAAGATAGCGGATGGCTATAATTGGTTTCTTTTAATGCATCCAGTATATGCTGCTCTTCATGCATCCTTGTGAATTCTAATGTCTCACATCCCATAAATAATTGTTCGGCTCCTGATAATATACTAGATGTAATTAATTCCTCATTACTCATATTTATCTCTAACTCCTCCATTTCTGATTGTATGGGTACGTTTGTCCCCTTCCTTGTCTCTGGTTTCTCCATTTCCAGTTTCTTTTCCAATTCATCCTTACTCTTTGGTTTCTCTCCCCATAAAATTTTTGATTGTCCCCAGAGATATAATAATTATCCAAATTATTGTCTAAACTTAATCTTTCATTTCTATCTACATTTCTCCAAACTACTTTTTTCCATGGGTAGGCTAAATTATTTCCATACTCTGCTATATCCCTTTCTATCTTCTTGTATTTTTTTAACACTATACTATTTGCTTTGCGATCTACTTCTGTAAACTGTTTAAAATATAGCCGTTCCCATTGGTCAAACAATAAATCATCCACAATTAACTTATTAAGTTTTTCAACTTTATCAATAGCTTTGCACAATTTTTCATCGTTTTTCTTAATCAAAAGCTTAATAAATTCAAATGCAAACTTATTAAGCAAAGCTTCAAATTCTTTACATGTGTCATCATTTAATACAATCCCCATAGGCTCCTTAAAAAATCTAAGTCCTTTGGGGACTATTTTTAATGTTAAACACTTATTCAAATACGCATTATCAATTTTAATTCCCCTAATAATATTAAGCTGCTTACCTAATGCATAGATTAAATCACGTAAAGTGCCAGTATACATTTCATCCTGTCCTTCATTAATATCAACATGTAAACGTTCTTTGTCAAAACAAACATCTACAGAAAGAAAATTGTCCAAATTGATTGATTTACCCTGTTGCTTTCTATTTTTGTCCATATTCAAGTTCCCTGCAGCTCTAGGACTGGAGCTGTGCTGGGCAGTACTATGCGTGTTGTGTCCTTGATGAGCTACTGAAGAATACGTTTTGCCTGCCATAAATCTCTTGGGTTTCGTTCCAATACGTTTAGCTTCGTCTTCCAAATTGTAAAGGGAAAAATCAAAAGTAAATTCCTTATCAGTTAATCGACTGTTCTCGGCGCCTTTACTACCAACTTCTAATATATGTCCATGGGTTGACGCTACTGTTTTAGGGCATTGTCCGTTGGGTATCTCGAACTCCATATCACTGTCACAAGAGTGTACATAAATTCCATTGCCCAAAGTACTTGTCTGTTTATTCGTCTCCGATTGAGACATCATGTCCAACAATCTAGTAATCTCTCCTCTAAGTGACGAAACATCTGACCGAAGTTTTGTCAATTCCTCAGATTCTCCAGGTGTACCCTTGTTAGCGGTTGCATCCTCCAGACCCTCCATACGAATAATACAACCAATAAGATAGTGTGGTAAACTGCAACAACGAAAGAAAGTCCAACACTAAAATGTATCCAAAGA
This sequence comes from Protopterus annectens, assembly GCF_019279795.1. NCBI lineage: Eukaryota > Metazoa > Chordata > Ceratodontiformes > Protopteridae > Protopterus > Protopterus annectens. The sequence goes on from NC_056739.1 coordinate 471,821,025, forward strand.
ATGCAGCCGCACAAAGCTATAATACAGCCTGTAGTTTAATAACTCCAAAAAGAAACGGGCAAGTGCAAACAAAAATAACAATAAAACGGATTTAGCGCTTTCTTCCACCTAATATGTGGACTTCATCAGAATCAACAAAACAATTCACTTGGGCTAATTTATCTGTTTTGTGGCACCAAAAATTCTGACTCATTTGAAAATTTAAAGAACCATACACCAACTCTATACATAAATATCAACACTAATAGTAATAAAAAATAAAAAATAAATGATAAATGAAAAAACTTAATACTACTAGATTTTATGTACATATATACTATAACTTCTAAGACCAGTTACTATCTCTCATATATCATAATTACATGTTTAATACTAAATCATAATAAATATTAATGTATACCAACATTTGTTAGACTATTTTAAAAACTATCTATACTCATAGTTGTACTCATAGGGGAACTGATTAATGTCTAAGGGGATACAAAAAAACTTGTCCATAAATATTTGCATTAATATATTAACGCTAACATATTTAAATGTTAAAATGTTAAAAAATTAAATAATTAAAACATTAAGACCTACATCCTATACATCTCTTAACATGATATATATCTATACATAATAAATTCATAAATACATATGTATATAAATATGTAAATATAATAAAAACCCTAAAAATTCAATTATGTCAATGTACTGTATGTCTTTCCATTCAAGCCACTATAGTGTTATAATAATAAAGGCTTAATATTAATATATTCATTTAAGCCAGGCGGAGTAGCGGCATCTGTAAATATTTGCCATCTAACTTCCTTCTCTGCTAAAATAGCTTTGATATTACCACCTCTATTGTCCACTTTAACTTGTTCTAATATGGCAAATTTAAATTTGTGGCTGTTATCCATATCAGCCACATGCCTATACAATGCATTTGTACTATCTTTTTTCCTTATAGCATAGAGGTGGTCATAAATTCTTTTCTTAAACATCCGTTCTATTTTTCCTATATAGAAATAGTACAGCCAGTACATACAGCAATATATATTATATGATGGGTATTACAATTCCCTCGACTAATTTTAATACTAGTCCTATTAATATTCTCTAATTTTATTATTTTTATGAGTATAGATAGTTTTTATAATATTCTAACAAATGTTGGTATACATTAATATTTATTATGATTTAGTATTAAACATGTAATTATGATATATGAGAGATAGTAACTGGTCTTAGAAGTTATAGTATATATGTACATAAAATCTAGTAGTATTAAGTTTTTTCATTTATCATTTATTTTTTATTTTTTATTACAATTAGTGTTGATATTTATGTATAGAGTTGGTGTATGTTTCTTTAAATTTTCAAATGAGTCAGAATTGTTGGCACCACAAAACAGATAAATTAGCCCAAGTGAATTGTTTTGTTGATTCTGATGAAGTCCACATATTAGGTGGAAGAAAGCACTAAATCCATTTTATTGTTATTTTTGTTTGCACTTGCCCGTTTCTTTTTGGAGTTATTAAACTACAGGCTGTATTATAGCTTCGTGCGGCTGCATTCTTTGGATACATTTTAGTGTTGGACTTTCTTTCGATGTTTCTATATATGGTGAGATACATCTGAGAAGAAATATACAACACTGATATTTACACATAGGGTTTGGGTTAAGGTTAGTACATAGATAGTTGCATATGTAAGGTTTAGTGTAGGTTTGTAAGGTTTTTGGTGTGCTTGTGTTGTGTGTGTGTTTTTCGGGAAAGGTATTTGTTTTGTTGATTGTCAGGATTTTGGTTTGTTGTTTCGTGTTTTTGAACTTTCTTTTTTTTGTCATTTTTTCGTGTTGGTTATTTCATTGTTGGTGTTTTGGCGTGTCGGTGTTATCAGGTAGACCCATATATATATATATATATATATATATATATATATATATATATATATAAAATATGCCCATAACATGTAGTGGAGTAATACCTCAGCACCATAACTCTCAACCTCTTAGTGCCAGGTGACATAATGTAAATATTGCAGTTATAAATGTAGAATGTTGTTACAGTAACAGGGTTTGTGTCAGCATGCATGTTCTGAAGGAAGGCAGTTCTGAAACTGAAATGTATTCCATCAGTTACTGACAGACATCATAAAATCATCATAGTGAAGTACCACACAAATCACAGTAATGATTCTTTGGAATACAGCAGAAATATGAGCAATAAACCTGGACAGTCTGAAACAAACTGGTCAGTCGAGAGGTATACACAGAACTCCTTAGTGCAAGAAATGTGGACCAAGCCTGACAAAGGGGGTGTTTAAAGCCATGAAAATGGGGATATATCCCAAATACTGGAGTAGATAAGTTCACACAGTTGCTGCAATCACATGCTCCTGTCTGTCCTAACATATATTAACTGGAAGAGCACAAGTTCCAAACCCATATACTTCCCACTAGTTAGTGACATACATCTTCACTGCATCCCACTGCTTTGTCAGAAATACACAACACTTATAGTGGCCAGACAACGGTACATCTGGCAAATATCTGGACATAACATCACACTAGAGAAAATACACTGAGCTGCTAGGCTTGTCACCAAGCACTGTTTAAACTACAGGCAGACTGCCACAACATTAATCCAGTTTTCCTATGGGGGAATACACATGTAATTGCAAATATAGCAGACACTACAGGGATGTAACAGCGCAGAGTAACAGACACCAGTGTGAAAGTGCATACCCACAACCAATCTCAACACAGTCACAGTCACATTATGGTAATCCTAATTAATAGTACAATATATGGACTGTGTGAACAAAATGCATCATCATGTTTGCCATTCACACACTACTCATACATATACTGGCCAAATTCACAGTGTAGTCTGATGCCTGACTGTTGTATGGGACATGTTTCAGTCTGGCCCTACAAACATATAAGCTGATAGGGTACCAGAAACTGGAGCAGCATGCAATGTCAGATAGAAAAGGACCAAGAACACTGACATGCACCTCACTCTGTACATAGGTCAAATAACATATTCACAATACACTGCTACACAATACTGACACTCTGTCAACAATCGCCATAAGTACACAGACCTCACTACTGTACAGACTACAAGAGAATGTCCAGGTTTTGTCCTCAAATATAAGGCCTCCTAAACATAACATGTCTGGCAGTCTGATATATCACTGGGTTGATATCAGGAATGATGTCAATAAATAATGATATACTGTACATATCCACTTCTTACTGCATGACATATGGACAAAGGGTGACAGACTTGGGGGACAGAGGCACAAACACAGGGCCATTATTGACATATTGCTGTTATAAACTGAGAAAATTGCTGTCGTAACAGGGTTTGTTGTAACACATTTCTTCTGAGGGATATGAAGTCAGAAACACACCTGTATGTTACCATTTACTTACTGCAATCCTCAGAGTATATTAGTGAATTTATAAAGACAAAAATGTGTGAGTAACACACCAAATCCAAGACTCCAAACTCTGGCCAGTCTGCAGATAGCCCTACAGGTGAGAGTTTTCTCAACCACATAACACTGTCATGTCAGACTTTAAATCATGCAGAACAGTCATATCCACACAAACTCTATTAAAAGTACAGTTTTGTACCTACCATAAATGTAGATGTTCGAGGATCTCCATTGCTGCAGCCCTTACATATGGGTACTCCGCTGTCCACAATCGGCCCGAATACCAAAGGGCTAGAACCGGCGTCGGTCATCGGCGCCCGAGACTGACGTCAGTACGTGCCAGTACAAATGTGCATGACCAACGCCATAACCTCAGTCTTTCTTGCCTCAGACGTCAGAATGCAAAAAACACCACCCAAACCCCAACCTAAAAAGAAAAAGGGGGGAAGGAGGGAGGGAAAATTGGACTGCAGCAATGGAGATCCTCGAACATCTACATTTATGGTAGGTACAAAACTGTACTATGTTCTTCGTCTCCCATTGCTGCAGTCCTTACATATGGGTAGAATCCCAGAGCAACGGAAAAAAGGGAGGCTGGCTAACTAAATAGCAGTAGGAGCTGCTAACATGCCCTGTAAGATTGCAGTGGCAAACCCAGCCCTAGACCTAGAATAAAGAGGTAAATGATAATGCTTTGTAAAGGTATGTACAGAACTTCAAGTAGCTGCCTCTAGAATGTCTTTAGTAGCTACCCCTCTCAAAAAAGCAGTAGAGGTGGCCGTAGCCCTAGTAGAATGAGGCCTGATCCCAACTGGAACCTCCTTTCCATGATGAGAGTAACAAAAAGCAATACAACGGCCAATCCACTTGGAAATAGTTTGTTTCGAGACAGCTTTCCCTCATGAAGTCAAAGCAAACGAAACAAATAATTGCTGAGATCTTCTGAACTCTTTGGTTCTGAACAAATAATACCTTAACTGCCTATGTACATCCAAAGAATGCAAAACTTTTTCCCCTTCATTTTGGGGGTCAGCATAAAAAGTAGGAAAATGTATAGATTGGTTCAATGCCACATTAGAAATCACTTTAGGCAGAAAAGTAGGATTAGTACGTAAGGAAACTCTGTCCTTGTGAAAAATCAGAAAAGGTTCCACTGCCATGAGGACCTGTAATTCAGATACCCTTCTAGCAGAAGTAACAGCCAATAAAAAAGCAGTCTTCCAAGACAACAACTTCAATTCAGCTGTAGCTGCAGGTTCAAAAGGAGGCAGAGTCAGCTTTTCCAAAACAAAATTAAGATCCCAGGTAGGAGTAGGAGCCCTCCGTGGGGGTCTTATATTCTTTGCCCCTCTAAGAAACTGTTTAACCAATGGATGTGAAAATAAAGGAGGGTCACAATCATAGTGAGCAGAAATAGCTGCAGCATGCACTTTTACAGAAGAGAAGGACAAACCCTTGTCCAATAAAATAGTCAAATATTGCAATGTACAACTCAAATTAGGCAATTTGACATCAAAGCCTTTAGCTGAACTCCAAAGAAAAAATCTCTTCCATTTATCAGCATAAACTTTTCGAGTACTAGGACGCCTGGCTTCCAAAATAACATCCAAAACTTGTTGAGGGAGCTGAAGGCCCTCCTTCTCTAAAACAGAATGCGCCAGGCTGTCAGGTGTAGGGATTGCACCCTGACATTGAGAAAATGATTGTTTTCCTGAGACAATAAGTGAGGAATCTGTGGTAATAGCCAAGGTGTTCCATGAATTAAGCTCCTCAACAGAGGGTACCAATGCTGACGAGGCCAATCCGGTGCTATAAGGATCATGCAAGGTTTGTCCCTCCTGACTTTCAACAGCACCTTTGGAAGAAGAGGCAAAGGAGGAAAAGCATACATGTGAAGGTTGCTCCAACTGAAGGATAGTGCATCTATTTTCCAGGCTTTTGGATGAAACAGCCTTATGCAAAACAGTGGCAGTTGGAAATTCAGAGGAGAAGCGAACAGATCTATGTCTGGAGTTCCCCAAGCCCTGGTCAACTGAATAAATACCTGAGGGTCCAATTTCCATTCGTGAGGATCCACAATCTGTCTGCTCAGAACATCTGCTAATGAATTTTGTGCTCCTGGCAGAAACTGTGCTCGAAGAGTGATGTGCAGATTCAAAGCAGTTTCCCATAACAGCATTGCTTGTCTGCAAAGAGGGTAAGAATGAGTTCCCCCCTGCTTGTTGATGTACCACATGACAGTTGTGTTGTCTGTTCGAATCAACACCAGTCCTGGTTGAAGTAGGCTCTTGAATCCTTCCAAAGCAAATTGAACTGCCAGCAACTCTTTCATGTTGATATGCAAGTGAAGTAGCTCTGGGGGCCAAAGGTCTTGAATCCATTTTCCTCTGAAATGAGCTCCCCAGGCTGACTCCAAGGCATCTGTCATCAATATCTGACTTGCCTCTGGTTGAGTCACAGAGAGCCCCTTGTTTAGGTGACATTCCTGAGCCCACCACAGAAATTCTTTCTGAATGCAAGGTAGAATCCGAATGACAGTGTCCAAATCGTGGCTGTGTTGAGTCCAAATGCTTTTGAGATACCATTGTAGCTTCCTCATATGCAGTTTGGCATTGGGAAGTACTAGAATGCAAGATGCCATGAACCCCAAGGCTTGAAGGACTGTCCTTGCAGTCAGCCTGGACATTACTGATAGCTGTTGGAAGTATAGGTGAAGATTTCTTTGTTTGTCTGGGGTAAGAAATGCCATCTGAGCAGCTGTATTCAGTCTTACACCCAGAAAACACATCTCTTGTGAGGGTACTAAACTGGACTTTATTTCGTTCACAGAATACCCTAGGCAACTTAAAACTGTCATTACATACTGCAGATGTTGAAGAAGTTCGTGCTTGCCTTGAGCCAGAATCAAACAGTCGTCCAGATAAGGATAAATTTGAATTCCTGTTAGTCTGAGAAAAGCTATTACTGGAGCCAGGACTTTTGTGAATACCCTGGGCGCAGTAGACAAGCCAACGGCAATGCAGAGAACTGATAATGCAAATTCCCATTCCGAAATCTCAGGAATTTTCTGCAACTGGGCCTGATAGGAATGTGAAGATAGGCCTCTTTGAGATCCAGAGTCACCATCCAGTGATCTTTGCCTAGCATAGGTAACAGCTGTTGCAGTGTTAACATCTTGAATTTTGGAATTTCCAGAAAGGTGTTTAGAATGGACAAATCCAGAATTGGCCTCCAAGTATTTCCTTTCTTTGGCACTAAGAAAAGACAGGAATAAAACCCTGTGCCTCTTTCTGCAGAAGGTACTTCCTGTATTGCTCCCAACTGAAGCAGAGAAGAAATTTGTGCCTGTGCTTCCAGTCTTTGCTGATGAGGCACATTCGCATACCTTTGAAAGGAGGGAATGTGTGAAAATAAAATTTGTAGCCTCGATTTATTATGTCCAATACCCATTTGTCTTGGGTAACCAAATGCCAATTCCTTTTGAAAAGTCCCAGTTTTCCTCCTAGAGGAGCTGCCAGCAAGGCAGAGTCCGGCAGCTGAAGACAAAGGTCATTGGGTCTGTTTCCGAAAGGACTGACCCCTGCCCTCCCCAGCAGAAGGGGTAGAAGAACTCAAAGACCTAGAAGTAACAGGGCCCTGAGAGGAAGCCCTACCTCTACTTCGCCTCGACCTGCCCCTAGGTTGATAATCCGAAGAGGGGAAAGACCATCCCTTAGCAGGCCAATTCCTACTGAACTTAGGGGGCTGAACCTGTAAAAAGTCCTTAACTGTCTGCATAGACTTAGCTTTTTCCCCCATTTTTTTCAAAACTGATTCTACTGGAGGGCCAAAAAGAACATCAGATTGCAGAGGAGCATCCATAATTTGAGCCTTAACATGCTCCGACAAGGTCTGATCTTTAAGCCAGGCATGCCTGCGAACAACTGAACTAGTAGCAGCCACCCTGGAAGAAGTCTGTAAAGCATCAAAACCACACTGCAAAGAATGCTTACCAACTTGGTCTGAAGCATGCACTAAATCCTGAAGCTCCTTACATTCAATACCTTCAGCTAAAGCATCTACTTTACATTTCAATTGGCCCAGCAAATAATTTTGATACCTGAGCATATGAAACTGACAATTTAAAGCTCTCATAGCCAAAGTAGAAGAGGTATACAGTTTTTTACCCCACCTATCCAGGGCCCTAGCATCCTTGTCCAGAGGAACTGGATTGCTAACCACAGAAGCCCTAACACCTTTGGGGCCTTGAGTAATAGTTTCTGGATCAGCCCTAGGACTCTTATATAAGTACTTGTGAGCTTCCGGAACCCTGTAGTATCTATCTGGTTTAACCGGGGCAGGAGGCAGAGAATCTGGGTTAAGGGCAGCCTCAGAAAATACATCCTGAACAACATCCAGTACAGGGGGAATAGCCAAAGGCCTATGCTGAGGCAAAAACAAGAATTCTCTTAGCCTTTTTCGAGAATCAGAATAATCCTGGCCCTCCCATTTGAAATGTTCCCTCATGGAATGCAAAGTCTCAGAGAAAGAAAAATCTTCTGGAGGGGATGCAGAGGGAGTAGTGTCCTCAGCCTCCGAATCAGAATAGGGAGGGAAATCCTGAAGTTCTTCTACAGAGGAATCTGACTCATTGGAAGACTGAACCAAACCCTCCAACTCTGTCTCTACCCTGGGCCTCTTCGCAGGGGGGGGCATAGAACCCCTAATTAAAGTAATCAAATCTTCAGCCATCTTTATCATGTGCTTCCTAGGAGCTGGACCCTGGGGACTAGCACCAGCAGGGGCAGACTTAGACTTAGAATGGGCTTTGCTTAGATAAGGAGGAGGCCTAACTACCCTATGAGGGGAGGGAACCACTGACATCAGAGAAGCACCCTCAGCCTGGCCTAACACAGGAGAAGCCACTTCCTGTAGTAACAAAGGCTCCCCTTGAGACTCAGGTAAACTTTCAGAAGGAGCCGCTGAAGTAGTCAGTGGTTCTCCAGAACCGGCGTCCGGAGTGGACGACTCATCCTGTTTGGACCGCAAAGACTTCTCTTTGCGTTTTTTAGAAGAACCAGGCGTCAGCGAATCCGACGGCATGTTGTAATTACAACGTTTACCAAACACCAGCCTAGCACAGTCCAACCGACGTTTAATAGTACGCTTGTTAAAAGTAGCACAAAAGCGACACCCAACAACGTCGTGCTCAGGCCCCAAACAAGGAATACAGAGTGAATGGTAATCCCTATGAGGAATCTGTTTCCCACAAGAAATACAGTTATTAACTTTTTCTGACATCCGTCAATACTGAGGCAAGAAAAAGACAAAAGTGTCCCAAACGGGGTACTTAGCCCAACTTGGTCTCCGGTCTGAAACTCGAAAACCGACAATTCCAGAACGCCGAACGGCACTTGCAAATGCTGCTTCTGCTTAGTACCACGCGGCAAGAAAGACTGAGGTTATGGCGTCAGTCATGCGCATTTGTACTGGCACGTACTGACGTCAGTCTCGGGCGCCGATGACCGACGCCGGTTCTAGCCCTTTGGTATTCGGGCCGATTGTGGACAGCGGAGTACCCATATGTAAGGACTGCAGCAATGGGAGACGAAGAACATCTAACATTACTTCAAATGTATAACAGCAATACTTACATTCTGTCCCCATGTCTGGAACATCCTCCTCTAGTTTGTTCGGCTGTCACCACAGTGTTTGTTGTAAGAGGTATTTCCAACTACCCTCTGAGATGCTGCTTGTCAGTCACCCACATGAAGTCCTGCTCACAGTGAAGGAAAAGGGCCAACACCCACATGAAGTGCTTAGTTATAGGAGTGTGTTTCCATGTAATTGGCTATAGGAATGATATCACAGCTGTTCCACATACAATTAGTAAGTGGGGGACTCAAGTTCATGTACAGGCCATCAGCTGATCATGAGCATTACCTACAAAAGTCAAGCTGCTGTCTATGCAAAACAGATGTATTTTTCTATATCTATGAGAGAGAGAGAGAGAGAGAGAGAGAGAGAGAGAGAGAGAGAAAGAGAATGAAAGAAAACAAACACACAAAAAACAAGACCATCACAACCAGACTACAAAAAAAAAAAATCTGTGAGACACACCATCTTACCTGTGAAATACAACAACTGAAACAGGAAAAAAAAGGTAAGTGAAACAAGTAATCATGTAATGTAATGTAGTAGGGGGGTATGTAAAAGAGGTAAATAGGAAGTTCAACAAATATTTCTCAACAATACTTGCTGTACTCATATACTGCTAATCAGAACCTATGGCCATAGCATCTGTGTCTGTCTGTAGTGATATAGAACACAGCTCATGCCCCTGAGTCAGTCACATATAACTACTGTTGGGGTGTAGTTTGAACAATACTGACTGTGACACTCCTAGGCTAGCTACTGGGATGTTGCATATATCCATATGTTAATTGTGAGTACTAGTATGATATACAATGTCTGTAGCAGAAATGTGAGGGACCTGTACAGGGTATTTGCATAGTGAAATACTGCTGCAGCTGTGTGTGTGTTGAACTGCATATGATATAATGGGCTCATACCATTCAACTGTCTAGTGTTATGCACACTGACCATATGTGTGCCTCAGGTTTGTAGTTATCTACTAAAACAGTTGTGCTATGTCTAGCAAAGAATTGGCAACCTGTGAACAATGACATTACGACATCTTACATTTCGATTGGCTGTTCCCGTTAGGGTTCGCCACAGCAGATCATCTGACTGCATGTCTTCCAGTCCTCTGCATCACCAACCAGCTGTATGTCCACTATCAACACATGCATACACCTTATCTCAGGCCTTCCCCTTTTCCTCTTACCCGGCAGCCTCATACTTTCGCACATATACTCAGCATACCTCATCATCACATGTCCAAACAAACATAATCCTGCCACTCTCTGCCTTTGGCCCCAAGCCATCCAACCTGGGCTGATCACCTAACATACATGTTCCTACTTCTGTACACCCTAATCACACCCAGTGTAAATCTTCATGTCATTAACTCTGCCACATCCACCTCTGACTCCTGCCTTATTTTTCAATGCCACTGTCTACAACCCATATACCACAGCTGGGCTCCCCATCTTCTTGTAGACCTTCACTGTCACTCTTAATGGTACTTATCTGTCACAAATAACACCTGACACTCCTCTCCACACCTGCATCCTGCCTGCACTCTCTTCTTTACCTATCCCCCACACTCCCCATTACTCTGAACTGTTGTTCCCAAGTATTTAAATTTATCCAACTTTGCAAACTGTATTCCCTGCATCCTCACCATTCCTCCATCCTCCCTTCCATTCACACGCATATATTCTGTCTTAGTCCTGCTGACCAACATTCCTCCCTTCTCTAGACCATAAGTCAACCTCTCCAGGGTCTCCTCAACCTGTTCCCTACTCTCACTACAGAACACAATGTCATCTGCAAACAGCACAGTCAACAGGGACCTCTGTCTGATCTTGTCTGTCGAGCTGTCCATCACCACTGCACATGAAAAAGGACTCAGAGCTGCTCCCTGATGTACTTCCACCTCCACCTTAAATGCACCTGTCACTCCCAAACCAGAACTCACTGCTGTCACAGTAGCCTTGTACATATCCTCTAGCATTCTTACAGATTCCTCTGCCACTCCAGACCTCCTCATACAATACCACAACTCCTCTCTAGGCAGCCTGTCATATGTTGCATGTAAGTTCACAAAGACACAATGCAGCTACTTCTGACCTCATTTGTACGTCTCCATCAACACTTTCATAGTAAACATCACATATGTACTGATCTTTCCTGGCATGAAACCATACTGCTGATCAGTAATCCTCACCACCCTTCTTAACCTAGCTTCCGCCACCCTTTACCATTACCTCATACTGTGACTGATCAATGTTATCCCTCTATAATTACTACAGCTGTGCACACCACCATTATTCTCATAATCAGTACACAAACACATTTTCCTCACTCCTCATGCATCCTCTCACTTTCCGAGATCCCAGTAAACAATGTGGTTGACAACACCACTGCCATCTCTCCTAAACAACTCCATGTATCCAAAGATATGTCTTGTGGACTAACAGCCTTACCAATGCTACACCCCTTCGTAGCAATCCTTACTTCCTCCTTGATAATCTGTTGCACTTCCTGATTTACCAAACCCACATCATGTACCTTCCTCTTTCTCTCATTCTCCTCATGCAACAGACCATCAAAGTACTGTTTCCATCTGCTGTACACACTCTCCTTGCTTGTGAGTACATTTCAGACATTATCTTTAATCACCTTTATTTGCTGCACATCCCTCCTATCTACGTGCGTCTGTCTAGCTAATTGGTACAGGTCCTATTCTCCATCCTTAGTATCCAACTTTATATACAACCATTCAGATGCACCATTCCTAGCCTTTGCCACCACTCTCTTTGCCATGCACCCCATCCCCTTATACTCCTGTATAGTTGCTTCATCTGTCTGACAATCCCACTTCTCCTTTGTCAACCTCTTTCACTGTATACTCCCCTGTACTTCTTCATTCCACCACCAGGTCTCCTTGTCCTTCTCCCTCTGTCTAGTTGTCACACCAAGGCATGTTTTATTCATCTCCCTTACTTGCCCAGAGGTGTCCAACTGTCTTATGACCTTGTATCCATGCCTACTACAAACATTGATATGAACACCCACATAGCTGTATGGCCTCAGCAATACCTAACTTGTACAACCTCTCTCAACCAAAGTAGAGTAAACCCCTTTTGCTGGACAACAGTAGTGCACAAAGCAAGGAACACAGACACTGTCACAGTTCTACACACATGTGAATGGTGGTTTATGAAATGAATATGACACAACAGGACCAGGAGTACAATGCATGTTCATACAGTGCTGCATCTCATGTGTTTGCATATAGTGTACACTGTTGACAATTAGTCACGTGCTGTCTCTGTAAAGAAGTCTGTGCAATGTCCGAGGTCCTGTGATGTGTTTTCCTGTTTATGTCTTCCAGGTGCTATGCTGAAGCAGCCGGACTACAATGAGCCGGAGACTTGGGCCATAACTAAGGCCATCCTGCAGAACTATACCATCCTTTTTGGTCGGGGTCGCCAAAACTAGTGGGCCCAGACTGCACTGTTGGATGAAATTGTCCAAAATGTGAACAACTTGGGCCACCATGGCCGCATGTACGATCAAGTACATAATAGAGCAAGTGACCTGATTTGGCATGCCCGGCAATGGGCTGCTGCTGTAGTGAGGGACTGTTCTACTACCGGTGGGGGGCCAGCTACACAGCCCCCTCTTACAGCAATGGAGGAGCTCCTGGCCAACCTTGAGGTAGCCCCCACAAGAAGATCTACACAAGAACTTTCAGTCATGGAGGTGGGTGGCACCCAGGCAACAGGCGAGGAGCAGCCAGGTAAGCCAAAAGTGCACATCAATGTACAGAGATTGCATTACAACTGTGTTCTATAGAGTCTTGAGATGCATATGTGAAGGAAAAATATTATCACCATAACCACTATATCACTCCCACTACTAAAATGGTACTGTCTAACACTTTCCTCATTCATTGTCTCCTATATGGTGCCTCACTTCTTACCAACCTTCAATCTTCTCTAAAAACAAAGCTATCCTCCTATTATGAGAAAATGTTAAAAGCTATAAATCCAAATACCACCACTACAATGCCCTAAACAGACTAAATTTGCTTGAACCTCCCAACCATCTTACCTACATTCAACTTACTCATGCCCATAAACTCATCTGTAATCCCTCCATCTACCGCTCCTTTGCATCCTCCTTCAAAATGCAGATACCCAACAGAGTTCTAAGATCCAATAAACAGAATTTTCATTAACTGCACAAGCCTGCTCATCCTCCAGGCAGACACCTACTATCCTTTTCCCTAGCTCACCTATGGAAATCCCTGCCACCTCTTATTGGTACTACAGACAACCACTCTACCTTTAAGACCCTGCTTCATTCCCATTTCAAAACCCTCTGGGAATGTTCCTGCGCTCATCCCACATGACTCACCTTTTATTCCCCCCATTTCTCACACTTTTTTACTTCTCTCTTTTCTTCATCATACTGAGCATCTCTGACTACTACCATCTTCATTTGTCTCATTTACTCGTACTCTTGCTCTACTTTTTTTTCTTTTTTGTTATTGTCCCACCCTTCTTAGATTCAACAATTTCACCTCTTATCATCTATCCTAATTTAACTATGCTAAAATTTCATGTAAAACTGTAACGTCAACCTTCTGTTATTTCACATTCTAACAAATGTGACAGAAATATGCAGCAATGGGGTTTTCTTATTCTAGTTGATGTATATATGTGTGTAATTTTACCTTTTACATTTGTAACCATATTTTCACTGCAATTGTAGATTTTTGATAATGATGTAATACCATCATTCTGCAGTACTATTGCATAACAGTAAATGCATTGTCTTCATATTATATTGTTGTTCATGGAGATTTTCTCCATGGGACTCCATTGAAGGCAGGCTCTTCTTCGACCAATGGACTATTCTGGTAAGCAAACTGTAAAATAAATAAATTAATAGAATCAGTGGGTGGGGTTTATTTATGCACACAAGTGCACATCTACGGTGAAGGACAGCAAATTTTGTAATAGCATAGGGTATACTGTACCTGTGCATAAATGTAGCATTAATTGTGGACCGATGCATATTGTGAATCAGCTAACAATACCTCTCCCTCCCTACTACCTAGGCCCCTCAACTTTACATGAGGTACAGCAGCCTGAAGCCAGTGAGTATGAGATCTTACTGTTTTGGCTCACCAGTACCCCAGTCATGTTAAGGTGTTACACATAGCCATCTGGCAATATCTGCATGATCACTTGTAGTGGGGTTCACTGCCTAATATCACAGTGGATATCACAAGGGCCTATTTGCATGTGATGTCATATATCTGTAGCATTCCTACCTCACAAACCTGTCATTGCAGGACATCTGCATAAAGACTGGCAAAATATGGGGATAAAGGGCCAGGAGTAGGGACATATTGCAGACATTGCTGTTATACAGTGCATATGAAAGGTGTACACACCTGTTAGAATGCCAGGTATTTCTGATATATGACAATGTGAGCACAATACAGAAGACCAACCATATATCCAACCTTTCCTTTGACCTGCAGTCTGTACAATGCAATTGACAAACAAACAAATCTGTTAGTGAAACAAGTATGTGACATGGAAATTGTCCAAGAAACTAGATGCATATATGTGCAGAGGATGACTCTCATACTGTGGTGCAGCACCATGTGACAAAATCACAGCAGTACATCATATTGTATATACACCTGCCATCAGTTATGGACTCTTGGATTAACTGCAAATAACACTCAGCTCAGATACCAAGGATATCCCAACATAGACCCACAGTTACCTGCTACAGCAAAAGCCATGGTTCACATACAGCTTAACATTCTGCAAAGGGATCACATGTTAGAAAGGTATCAGCCTGGAGAAGGCTACAGAAACATACCCACAACATTGCATATGCCATGGAACACAGTGCAGATAGTCATCAAATGGTGTTCCAGATATGGTGCAACAGTGGCATTGTGAAGAAGTGGACATCCCTACATGTATGTGGAGGATACAATACCAACAATATCCAGGGATGATGCCAGGAGCCATACAGAAACACCAAAGGAGTGACAGACATCTCTGGTAAGTACTGTATGTGTGTACTACATGTGACAACAATCTTATTTGGACTTCACATGTCTTGGCTATACGGTGTGTTTGGAAGATGGCAGTTGTTCCTCACAACAAACAACATCCAGTCCTGGGCAACTTCTGGGCAACAATACATCAGCTTTTCAAAAAGCATGTGTGTAAATGTCTTAAGTTGTTATGAGACCAATGTTAAACCGTCTTTGTCCACAATTCGGTCAAGTTATTTTGGCCATATAAAACCACTGCACAACAGCAAAAGCACACTACCCACACAGTGAAGCAGGCTGATGACAGTGTCCTGCTTTATGTTTGCTGTTCACAACTTAGAACTGGGGCTGTAGACAATTTGGAGTGTATTATGACCAATTTCAAACACCAGTCCCTTGTGGCTATAATCCTTTTGGTGTCTACCACATACCTGTGTATAGGTAAGTATTTCAACATTGCACACAGCAATGGCCAACACCTTACATTCACTGGGTAAAAGAATGGCTTCACAAGAACACAATCAACAGTCTGCAGTGGCCAAGCCTGAGTCTACACCTAAATACAATCCACAATCTGTGTGGTGACCTGACGAGCACTGTGCACAGGGGGTGCCTTTGCAATCTGACAGATTTGGAGGTATTCTGCATTGGAGTGTGTGCAAACATTGCCATGTCAAGATGTGCTATTCTGATACCCACCCTCCCAAGAGTACTGAATGCTGCAATGAGATGAACAGGTGCTTTACCAAAGTATCAGTTTACAGGTGTGCACCCCTATGCAACCCAGCTATTGTAGTCATATGTACAATATATGAACCGTACCTGATGTGTATGTTCTTCAATTGGAGTGCACATGTTATATGTCATATGAAATGGTGGAAATGTTATGGCAATATCACTGGTGTCTCATGTGATCTGTCACAAAATCATTGCATGTTAAAAAGAGTTTGTACACTTACTGTATCCACTGTAAGCATGGGAAGTTGTTTCAGTAACCAACCTTGTTTCCACATACATGTACTGCAGGTTGTGCCATCTTCGTATCACAGTATGACATTTAGTAGGGTCACCAATCCACAGGATCAACCAGTAATGTATCAAACACACATAGGAGGTATGATTAGCAGACAGGAAAGATGAACCACATATGTAGCTATTCCTGGAAACTCTGTACAGTTGGTAGGTATGTTCTGTAGGTTTGGCCATAGTGCTATACAGATAAACGGCAGTAATGTTTACATGGATGCAGTGTGTTGTAGGTGAAGGCTCACCACCAAATAAAAACACTCACATTTCTGAGTGGTGTAAATTTGTAGTTACGGTAAGTTGAAAGGTACGCACTGCATGATGTTGAGGACCGGTCTGGAGTGTGTCTGTTTTGGTCTGAGTGTGTGTCATGTCTGTTGCCTAATGCAAGGTCTGTGTAATGCCTCTGGGACACCTCACATGTGTGTTTGTGTGTGTGTGTGTGTGCGTGTGTGTGTGTGTGTGTGTGTGTGTGTGTGTGTGTGTGTGTGTGTGTGCCACCAAACTTTATAGTGCTGATAGTAATGTACATATGTTGTCTTTTTCTCACAGGTGGCCATGGTGGTCACAGTCCCTCCCACTGGGTAAGTGATATTACTTTGTTTAGCAACTCTAACCATGATGATATCCATAGTCAGGCACAGGTGGGGTTGTCAGAGGCTGAAGTTGTGTCATCGGTTGGCATCCCACCTATATCAACCCCATCCCCGCACACAGTCACAATGCCCACCCATTCCCCATCACCAGTGGCCACAATAGAAGGACAGCTGGGTGCTAGCACAAAACATGCAAATCTGGTGACTTTGGCAAGTGAGTGCCCATGCACTGGCCAGAGTCAGAGTACTGAGGAGGTCCTATACAGGCAGGCAGGGATGCTCGGAGGAGACTGGCTACCTGTCCAGCCCATGTTGGAAGTGCCACTACTGCAGTAACCAGGCACATGTTTCAGTCCATAATGAATGCACAGGCACATAATGAATGTAACACCAGACAAGTAAGCAGGCTGGTGGAAGAGCAGCTCCCTGGTGCTCGTGGCGATTTTCATGAACTCATTGTAGCCATATGTGATGACAATGAGATCACAGATAGACGGTGGGGTCAGGTTGTGGCACCCCTCCACTGTGAAGTATCTGTGCTTGAATGTATGGCAGACAGGAGGCAGTGGCCACGTGAAGGTAGCTCAGAACCATGATCGTCGGGGCGTGCATGTGGTCATGCACTATCACGCTCCCATACAGCCAGTGACACCAGCACTAGTGAGGGTGATGTGATGTCCATGCCAAAACATGGCAGGCCATGGACACGTGCTACTGGATGGTCCCAACAGGGTCGTGGATCCAGTAGACATACATCACCATCAGGTAGCAGTATTATCTCTGGCCTTTCTGGCCTTGTCACTGGTGGTGCCCATGATACCTTGACAGATCCAGTTCCCGTGTCCATGGCCGAAGGTGTTGAACTGTACACCCTGCCATGTACGGGCCACAGCTGTCCAGAAAACATCAGTGAAGGGTGGCCACATGGCATGTCTGTGCATACACACACACACACACACACACACACACACACACACACACACACACACACACACACACACACACACACACACACATCACAATCACAATAAACTCACCTCCACACAATTGCACCACACCTGCACAGGACATGCCGTTCCCATACCCAAACACACACCCATACTGTCAACTGAATGGTGCAGCCTAGGGCTCTGGCAAAACAGCAACAATACCCTATGCATATAATGAAACCTGTGCCAGATTCCTGACATCCAAAACACTTATGCAGGGACATGCAAATATGGGTCTGATGAACAGGGTGAACTTAATAAATTGTATGTATGTAATGCTGTGTAGAGTGCTGTCATCTGGCATTTGTAAGGGGTACACATCAGAGTGTGTGTACAGTTTAAGCTATGATACATTATTGCTATTCTTAATGCTGAGTGAATGTGTTCTCACATGCTGTATCCTGTTTGTGTTCTAGGCCTCTGTGTGTCACCAGGATGTGGCACTGCAGCAAGACCAAGGGGTATGGCAGTGCAGTAACACATAAACCATGTCATAGGCAAGGTACAGCTGTATCTGCATGACTTTCACAGGTTTGTACAACAGTGATGGCATATGCATTGCAGATTATAGGGCTGAGGGTTGTATATAGGTTTATGGTGATTGACAACATCTGTTTCAGAGTAGAGAATGGTAAGTGTGGTGGTTTGGACACACCTCTGTTTGCTAATAATCATAACCTCCAGGGGGTATTCATCAAACAAACACACTGAGATTACTATACACACACACACACACACACACACACACACACACACACACACACACACACACACACACACTTGGCAGTATTGAGATCCATTGGTTCATAGCTTCATAGGTGTGTAGTAGTTGAATGGCCATGAAGGCTGTACAAGGCTAGCCCAAGGAAATATCCTGGCATCAAGCCAAATGAAAATATTCCCCAGTGTGGCTAATGAGTATACTCACTGAAGTCATCCCTAGGGGTGGGTATTGTATTCCCCATCCATTCATCCAGATGTGTATTCTGAATGGCCAGTGATGTGCATTGCTTCACATGTATGTGATTTATATTCCACACCATGGACAGTGTCTAGGTTGTGAACCTATCCCACAAGCATGTCCTTTGGAGTGTGGACATGTGCTTGAGGTATCTGGGGCATATTGTGTGGACAGATTGGGATCTTCAGATGTAGCATTCCTGACCTAGTTTGGTGAGACATGACTGTGTAACTCAGGCAGTGGTTGCACCTACATAGACAGTATAATACAGGGATTCATTGAAGTTATAGGAGTCTGTCCATACAGGGCATGTGTGTAATGCCTGGTATTATCATTGTGGTGTACATTTGCAGCCTCTACAGTTGTTGCAGGTGTCCAGTGGTGAACATAGCAAAAGGGCCACTGTACACATTAATTGGGCTACTGAGGGGAGGATACAGGGTGACCATGCCCTTTTACTTGCTGAATAACACACACCTAGTCAGGTGATATAACACATCAAAGTGCTTTCGGATGTCAGTGGCACTGTTGTGGCCAACAGACAGCTCACTGTCAACCCATGTTCCCCATTATGTTATAACAACATCACTTTTTAGTGGACTACCAGCAATGTATTATTTCATGTGAGCCATGGGGTTCACAAAGGTAATGGTGGCACATCTCCTGTCATTGAGGTAATGTCCAGGGTTTTGATAACAGTCATATGTGTCATAGTGTCCTTTGTACATAATGTAAACATCACATGGGGGGAATGCTAAGCACCCACCTTACAGTTGTATGCAAACATTGTCATCCATGGTGCCTTTGTGTTGGCCTGCACCTCAGTGGTGTAGATAAAAAAAATTAGAGGACATGAGTCTGTACCCTGTGTGACTCCACTCATGTGTAATCATCATTTGACATGGAGTCCACTGGATTCACACTGTCAGTTCTATCTGAGATGCAGTTTGTGAGAGAACTAGTGATATAGGGGTTGATGTCTAGCCTAGTGTGTTTGTGTATGATTCCTGAGTGGAGAGTGGTCTCTGAGTAGTAGAAGGGCTGCCGATGTTGTTCACTATTCCATACTGTCGCATAATCATTGCACACGGCACAACACATTTAGGACTGTAGATTGTCTACACCTACCTGTACAGTGGTTGACAACTGTTGTCCTTTTAATGTGGACATTGGGACATATACTAGGTACTCAATATAATAATTTAACAAAACCCGCCCCCAATGAATCATGTGATTACACAATCAGAACAACAGCCACACAGGATACTGTTGTGAGACACACACACGCACACACACACACACACACACACACACACACACACACACACACACACACACACACACACACACACACACACACATGCCCCCTGCACTTGAGAATTGCTGTTCAGCAATTCAAAATGAATGAAAGTCTCCACAAGTACTTTAGTGTCTGTGGAGAAAATAACAGACAGCCATTCCTCTCAACTGTACAGATTTTCACATAATGTCCTGATGTCTGCCTCATATTTTTGGTGTATTTCCCCT